>NW_021617231.1:0-3149 GCF_004785775.1 Grammomys surdaster | reverse complement strand
TGATTTTATAACCAGCCACTTTGCTGAAGTTGTTTATCAGGTTTAGGAGTTCTCTGGTGGAAGTTTGGGGGTCACTTAAGTATACTATCATATCATCTGCAAATAGCGATATTTTGACTTCTTCCTTTCCTATTTGTATCCCTTTGACTTCTTTTTGTTGTCTAATTGCTCTGGCTAGGACTTCCAGTACTATATTGAATAGGTAGGGGGAGAGTGGGCAGCCTTGTCTATTCCCTGATCTTAGTGGGATTGCTTCAAGATTCTCTCCATTAAGCTTGATGTTGGCTACTGGTTTGCTGTAAATTGCTTTTACTATGTTTAGGTATGGGCCTTGAATTCCTGATCTTTCCAAGACTTTTATCAATGAAGGGATGTTGAATTTTGTTAAATGCTTTCTCAGCATCTAGTGAGATGATCATGTGGTTTTTTTCTTTGAGTTTGTTTATATAGTGGATTACATTGATAGATTTCCGAATATTGAACCATCCCTGCATTCCTGGGATAAAACCTACTTGATCATGATGGATGATTGTTTTGATGTGTTCTTGGAATTGGTTTGCTAGAATTTTATTGAGTATTTTTGCATCGATGTTTATAAGGGAGATTGGTCTGAAGTTCTCTTTCTTTGTGGTGACTTTGTGGGGTTTGGGTATGAGTGTAATTGTAGCTTCATAGAACGAATTGGGTAGTGTTCCTTCTGTTTCTATTTTGTGGAATAATTTGAAGAGAATTGGTGTTAGGTCTTCCTTGAAGATCTGATAAAATTCAGCACTAAAACAATCTGGTCCTGGGCTTTTTTTAGTGGGGAGACTTTTAATGACTGCTGCTATTTCCCTAGGGGTTATGGGACTATTTAGATGGTTTATCTGCTCCTGGTTTAACTTTGGTACCTGGTATCTGTCTAGGAAATTGTCCATTTCATCCAGGTTTTCCAGTTTTGTTGTGTATAGGCCTTTGTATTAGGATCTGATGATTTTTTTAATTTCTTCAGTTTCTGTTGTTATGTCTCCATTTTCAGTTCTGATTTTATTAATTTGGATACTGTCTCTGTGCCCTCTGGTTAATCTAGCTAAGGATTTATCTATCTTGTTGATTTTCTCAAAGAACCAGCTCCTGGTTTTATTGATATTTTGTATTGTTCTTTCTGTTTCAATTTGGTTGATTTCAGCCCTGAGTTTGATTATTTCCTGCCTTCTACTCCTCCTGGGTGTATTTGCTTCTTTTTGTTCTAGAGCTTTTAGTTGTGCAGTCAAGTTGTTAGTGTGTGCTCTTTCCAGTTTCTTTTTGTAGGCACTTAGAGCTATGAGTTTTCCTCTTATCACTGCCTTCATGGAATCGCACAAGTTTTGGTATGATGTGTCCTCATTTTCATTGTATTCTAAAAAGTCTTTAGTTTCTTTCTTTATTTCTTCCTTGACCAAGTCATCATTGAGTAGAGAGTTGTTCAGTTTCCATGTGCACGTGGGTTTTCCATTGGTTTTGTCATTATTAAAGACCAGTCTTATTCCGTGGTGATCTGATAAGATGCAAGGGATTATCTCAGTCTTTTTGTATCTGTAGAGGCCTGTTTTGTGACCAATTATATGGTCTGCTTTGGAGAAGGTATCATGAGGTGCTGAGAAAAAGGTATATTCTTTTGTTTTAGGATGAAATGTTCTATAGATGTCTGTTAAGTCCATTTGGTTCAAAACTTCTGTTAATGTCAAAGTGTCTTGGTTTAGTTTCTGTTTTCATGATCTGTCCATTTCTGAGAGTGGGGTGTTGAAATCCCCCACTATTATTGTATGACGTGAAATGTGTGTTTTGAGCTTTAGTAAAGTTTCTTTTATGTATGTAGGTGCCCTTGCATTTGGAGCATAGATGTTCAGAATTGAGAGTTCACCTTGGTAGATTTTTCCTTTGATGAGTATGAAGTGTCCTTCCTTATCTTTTTTGATTAATTTTGGATGAAAGTCGATTTTATTTGATATTAGAATGGCTACTCCAGCTTGTTTCTTGGGACCATTGGCTTGGAAAATTGTTTTCCACCCTTTTATTCTGAGGTAGTGTCTGTCTTTGTCACTGAGGTGCGTTTCTTGTATGCAGCAAAATCCTGGGTCTTGTTTGTGTATCCAGTCTGATAGTCTCCGTCTTTTTATTGGGGAATTGAGACCATTGATGTTAAGAGATATTAAGGAAAAATGATTGTGGCTTCCTGTTATTTTTGTTATTAGAGGTAAAGTTATGTTTGTATAGTTATCTCCTTTTGGGGTTTTTGGAAGATTACTTCCTTGCTTTTTCTAGGTTGTAGTTTCCCTCCTTGTGTTGACATTTTCCATCAATTATCCTTTGAAGTGCTGGGTTTGTGGGAAGATATTGTGCACATTTGGTTTTGTCATGGAATATCTTGTTTTCACCATCTATAGTGATTGAGAGTTTTGCTGGGTATAGTAATCTGGGCTGGCAATTGTGTTCTCTTAGGGTCTGTATGATGTCAGTCCAGGCTCTTCTGGCTTTTATAGTCTCTGGTGAGAAGTCTGGTGTAATTCTTATAGGTCTGCCTTTATATGTTACTTGACATTTTTCCCTTACTGCTTTTAGTACTTTTTCTTTGTTTTGTGCATCTGATGTTTTGATTATTATGTGACGGGAGGTATTTCTTTTCTGGTCTAGTCTATTTGGCGTTCTTTAGGCTTCTTGTATGTTTATGGTCATCTTGTTCTTTTGGTTAGGGAAGTTCTCCTCAATAATTTTGTTGAAGATATTTACTGTCTCTTTAAGTTGGGAATGTTTATTCTCATCTATACTTATTATCCTTAGGTTTGGTCTTCTCATTGTGTCCTGGATTTCCTGGATGTTTTGAGTTAGGAGTTTTTTGCATTTTGCATTTTCTTTGACAACTGTGTCAATATTTTCCACCGTATCTTCTGCATTTGAGATTCTCTCTTCTATCTCTTGTATTCAGTTGGTGATGCTTGGGTTTATGACTCCTGATCTCTATCTTAGGTTTTCTATCTCCATGGTTGTCTCCCTTTGAGCTTTCTTTATTGTTTCTATTTCCATTTTCAGATCCTGAATGTTTTTGTTTAATTTCTTCTTTGTGTTTTCTTGCATTTCTTTAAGGGATTTCTGTGATTCCTCTTTAAGGGCTTCTATCTGTTTACTTGTAC
>NW_021617230.1:0-2621 GCF_004785775.1 Grammomys surdaster | reverse complement strand
AAGAATGAGGGGCAGGAACAGTTCAACCCGTAAGATATTTACTAAAGGACCAGTTACATCTTGTATTTAATATTAATTTTTGTATGTCAGTACCCCACAACACCCCTATACAGAATATAAAATTCTTCCAGGGAAGATTTTCTTAATCATATAAAAATCCCAGTTCTTAGTACATTGCCTGATTTATCAAAAAGGAAAAATGTTACCTGAGTGGCTATTTTGTCAAGCAACTCTTCAATAGCCCAGAGGCACTTGAGTCTTTGATAGCCCAGAGGCATTTCTAGGTCTGAGATTTTCATACTAATGTTAATATATGTCCACTATTTTAGCCCCATATAAGAATACTTTTATTATTTTGACAAGTATTAAGTAATATTTACTTAAAATTAAGTATTAAGTAATATTTTACTTAATCCAACAGTGCAGAAAGGAAACAAAGTCAGGCATTTCATAGTTGATCATTTCCTTTAAAATCTGATTAAGGAAATCCAGCTTTAAAAATTTCTCAAGGTGAGTAGATCAGAAGAGATGGCTCAGCAGGCAAACTGCTTGCTGTGAAAGCATGAAGACAAGAGTTCAGATCTGCAGCATCCATGTAAAAGCTGGATGCTGCATGTATCTGTAACCCTGGTCTTTTGGGGGGGCTAAGAGAGGTGAGTCCAGCTTATTTGCTGGACAGTCAATTTAGCTGACACTGTAGACTGCCCATTTAGTGTAAGACCTTACCCCATCTCAACAAGTAGGATGGAGAGTGAGGGAGAAAATGTCAGCCTCTGGCCTCCACTCGCACAGTCAAGAGTGATTGCATCTATTCATATGTACACACACGAGTATAAAACACAGTCACCCTCCCTCCCTTTTTCCTTTCCTCAAGACATTTTCATTACCTCTCGAGATTGTCGAGAACATTTTTAACCTCAGCAGCTTCCATATTCAGTTACCTGCTTTAATTTGAATTTAGAAATGATTGAACATAGGAGGTTATTAGATCCATGACTACACATTCTAATTTTGCAAATTTAGATGTTTGAAAATGAGTTCACTGTAACCTTTGGCTACCATGGCAGCATGCAGTCATCCTTTGTTCCTCACCACTTAAACTCTTCCCTCCTGCACTTGGGTAATCGTCCCTGCCCCCCACATAGAGTCTACTTAGCAGGATGAGGTGCCTCCTGCTCAGGCCCAGTTCTTACCTTTTTAACCTTTGTATTTTACAACTCTTAAGAAACTTCAGCCACTGGGCAACAGGAAGATCAACTGCAGTGGTGACATTGGGGGCAGCCAGCATTCAGTGTTGGCTCTCTGTCACAATGTCACTGGCACTTTCCAGGGACAATTGCATGGTCTATTTTGTTCATGGCTAACTTCTATAGGACTACCATCTTGCAATGGAACAAAACACATGGCTGACCTTGAACGGGTTCTTATGCTAACTTGGTGAGCCCAAGATACCCATTAGCCCTCAAATTTTTTTTGTCTGCTTAATAAAATAGTGAAAACTCCTTTAGTCTCCAACTAAGAACTGTGATATCAACCGAATGGCAAACTAAACAACTTATTAGGATTGCTTAGCTTTGTGGCCTGTGAAAATGGATTTGTCTGTGTATTTGTGTAAGTATATATACACTTATGTCCACCATGTGCATATGGAGGCCAGAGAACAGCCTTTGAATGTTATCTACTTTTTTTGGTGGTGGTGGGGTGTCTCTAGCTGGCCTGGGATTTGCCAAGTAGGCTCAGCTTGCTGGCCAGAGGGCTTCTGGGATCTGTGTGTTTCTAGCTCCCTGGCACTTGGATTAAAAGTACATGACACTTACACATGGTAGTTTTGATGTGAGTTCCAGAGACTCAACTGAGGTTGTCATGCTTTCAGAGAAGACTTTTGCAATGAATCCATCTCCCCAGTAACTTTTCTGTCATTTTGTGTCCCATTTATTTATTCAATAATTAAAAATATTAACATGCATTGTATATGATAGTGAGTCTGTGATATTAAAAATATTTTCAATTGTCTATGTCTGCTGAAGCATATTACCGCTCACTTGATAGCTTAGACAGCACCAACTTGTTCTCATACAGTTCTGGAGGTCAGAAACCCAGGATCACTTTGAGTGGGTCAATGGCACTTGTTAGGAAGGCTGTTTGTTTCTTTTATTTTTTTAATTTTTTATTAGATATTTTATTTATTTACAATACAGATGTCATCCCCTTTCCCCATCTCCCCTCTCTAGAACCCCCCTATCAGGTCTCAGTGTTTCACTTTGTCCAGCTTCCGGAAGCTACCTGCTTCCCCTGGCCACTATTCTTCTCTTGTGCCACTCCAGCTCCTGCTTTTATCGTCATGCTGTCTTCTCCTTCTCTGTAGTCAAGTCCCCCTCCCCCTTCCCATACTGGAACTTTGGGATCAATAGTGAGGTCCATTTGAATAATCCAAGAGAGTCTTCTCATCTCCAGGTCCTTAATTTAATCTCATCTTTAGAGTCTCTTTTGTCACTTAGGGTAGCATTCATAAGTTCCAGAGGTTAGGACCTGGATATCTTTGAGGAACATTATGCAGCCACCCTCCTCAGATGCGTGCTATGGGATTATGATCTAACGGTATATGTGTTTCCTTTGCTATT
>NW_021617229.1:0-10947 GCF_004785775.1 Grammomys surdaster | reverse complement strand
GCCAATTTAGCGTGCAGGACCGCCCTCAGGGGCAGGTATAAGGACAAAGACCTAGATGAAATGATTAAACTCTGCAAAGATGTAGATCCCTTCGCTCAGAAAGTCTCCCAGTCTATAAATCTGGCTGTGGGTGCTGCTACTGGCGCCGCCCAGAATCATACATCCTGCTTTCGGTGCGGCCAAACTGGCCACTTTGCTCGCCAGTGCCCCTCAGATAGAGCCCTCCCCCAAGCGGGGAGAGAGCGCCCTTTGCCTTCTGCCCTCTGCCCTCGCTGCAGGCGGGGTAGACACTGGGCTAATACCTGTCGCTCTAGGACTGATATTCTGGGAAACCCTCTTTCTCCCCTTCCGGGAAATGGAGTGAGGGGCCAGCCCCGGGCCCCTCAACCAGTCACCTTCCTGCCGGCCTCGGGGAACAGCCAGGCGGGGCCACGCCAGACCCTTCAACAGCAGCTCCCAAGCCAGTCACAGCCCTCCGCCGGGCTACCCCAGGGAGCGGGGGAATGGACCTCTGTGCCTCCACCGATACAATATTAGAGGCGGATAAAGGAGTCCAGATAATTCCCTCAGGGGTCTTTGGCCCCCCTCCGCCTAAAACTTACTATCTCATCTTGGGCAGAGCTTCTGCCACGCTCCAGGGCATCACTGTCTTCCCCTCGATTGTTGATAATGACTATGTGGGAGAGATTAAGGTTTTGGCTGCAAGCTCCCGAGGCCCCATCCATATTCGCCAGGGACAGCGCCTTGCACAGGCCCTTCCCCTCCCATTGGACACGACCTCGCCTTCACTGGGCTCATCCCGGGGCGCCTCCACCCCGGGGTCCTCAGATGTCTATTGGGTTCAAAGAATTTCACAAGAACGCCCACAATTAAAACTTAAGCTTAATGGCAAAGCCTTTGTGGGCATTCTGGACTCTGGGGCTGACTCCACAGTTATCTCCCAGGCCTCTTGGCCCCCTTCCTGGCCCTGCCAGCCCTCTCTGACCCACCTCCAAGGCATTGGCCAGTCCACCAATACCCTCCAGAGTTCCCAATTGCTAACCTGGGAGGACCCTGAGGGCAACTCTGGACACGTCAGACCTTTCATTGTTCCAGGCCTCCCTATCAATTTGTGGGGCCGAGACATTTTGAGTCAAATGGGAGTTCTCATGTTCAGCCCCTCTGTGGCTGTCACCCATCAGATGCTAGATCAGGGATTTATTCCTGGCCAGGGCCTGGGTAAAAACAACCAGGGAATTCCTGCTCCCCTTGAGGTCTTGCCAAAGACCTCGCGTTCAGGACTAGGTTATGACTCAAATTTTTCTTGAGGGCCATTGCTCCCCCTGCACTCCAGGCAGACAGGATCACCTGGAAATCAGATCTCCCTGTCTGGATTGACCAATGGTCCCTTCCTCAACACAAGCTCACTGCGGCCATGCAGTTGGTGCAGGAACAGCTAGATGCTGGCCACATTGAGCCTTCTACCTCCCCTTGGAATACCCCTATATTTGTGATCCAGAAAAAGGGGGGTAGGTGGAGACTGCTCCAAGACCTCAGAGAAGTTAATAAGACCATGGTTCCGATGGGAGCCCTCCAGCCTGGCCTCCCCTCCCCTGTGGCCATACCTAAAAGATATTACAAAATGGTCATTGATTTGAAAGATTGCTTCTTCTGCATTCCTCTACACCCAGAGGATAGCAAGCGCTTTGCTTTTAGTCTTCCCATTGTTAACTGCATTGGACCATCTCCCCGGTTCCAGTGGAGGGTCCTGCCCCAGGGCATGGCTAATAGTCCTACCCTATGCCAAAAATTCGTGGCGCAAGCCATTGACCCCTTCCGCCTTCAACATCCCGAGTTGTACATCATTCATTACATGGATGATATCCTTCTGGCCGGTCCTGATGAGACTGCCCTACATGGGACAGGCCAGCAGCTGATCACTGCTCTCCAGGACCTTGGGCTACAGATAGCCCCCGAAAAGATCCAGCTTCAGCCTCCCCATTTATTCTTAGGCTTTGAGCTTCACCCTTCTAAGATTCTTTCCCAAAAGATTGAGCTCAGAAAGGACTCCCTGCGCACACTTAATGACTTTCAGCGCCTCCTGGGAGATATAAATTGGCTACGCCCCTACCTGAAGCTGACCACTGGAGAACTTAAACCTCTTTTTGACATTCTTCAGGGAGATTCAGATCCTTCTTCCCCCCTCACACTGACCCTTGAGGCCGCCTCCGCCCTTGCGCGTGTGGAGAAGGCTATTCAACAACAGACTGTTACTTATTATTCTCCTGCTTCCCCTTTGTGGCTGTTGATCCTCCCTACTGTGTTCGCCCCCACAGGACTCTTATGGCAATCCAAGCCTTTATATTGGCTCCACCTGCCTGCCACCCCCGCTAAGGTTTTGCCCACCTATCCGTCCCTGGTGGCACAAATAATAAAACTAGGAAGAGAGACTTCCCTCAAACTTTTTGGTAGAGACCCTGACATTGTCAGCCTCCCTTACAACGCTGCTCAGGTCAAGTGGCTCTTACAGACTTCAGATGACTGGGCTGTCAATTGTGTCTCGTTTCAGGGAAAGATAGACAACCACTATCCTTCTGATAAGCTTATACAGTTTCTTGAGCACCAGGCAGTGGTCTTCCCTAGAATTACCAAAAACTCTCCCATTCCCCAGGCATCTCTAGTCTTTACAGATGGATCCTCCTCCGGGATTGCAGCCTTTCATCTCGATGGACGGGTTTCTAGAGTCCAAACAGAATTTTCCTCGGCACAGTTGGTGGAGTTGGTTGCAGTTATTCAGGTCTTTAAGGCTCTCCCAGACCGTGCCTTTAACCTGTTTACTGATAGTGCATATGTGGCTCAGTCAGTGCCCCTATTGGAAACTGTTCCTTTTATTAGGCCATCCACCAATGCCTCCCCACTTTTTTCTGAGCTACAGAGGCTAATCCTGGCCAGATCACACCCGTTCTTTGTGGGACACATACGTGCCCACTCTGGCCTCCCTGGACCCCTTAGTGGGGGTAATGACCTTGTCGATAGGGCCACCAGGGACTCTCAAACACCTCTGGTGACGCTGGCCACACTCCCTGATGCCGTCCAGAGGGCACAGGAGGCTCATCGACTCCACCACCTGAATGCCCAGACCCTCCGGCGGCTGTTCTCCATCACCAGAGAGCAAGCACGCCAGGTTGTCCGCCAGTGTCCAGGCTGTCTTACCCTCCTGCCTGAGCCCCATTTAGGGGTGAACCCCCGAGGTCTTACTCCAGGGGATTTGTGGCAAATGGATGTTACCCATTTTGCCCCCTTTGGTAAACTTAAATACATTCATGTCTCCATTGACACCTTCAGTGGCTTTCTCTGTGCTTCACTACAGGCTGGAGAGGCCACCAAACATGTTGTTAATCATTTGATCTCCTGCCTTGCCTATGTAACCTTGCCCAAGGTTCTTAAGACTGACAACGGCTCTGGATACACGAGCACTGCCTTTAAACAGTTTTGTGCTCAGCTCAACATTAAACATATCACAGGCATTTTCTATAACCCTCAGGGACAGGGAATTGTTGAAAGGGCACATCAGTCTCTAAAAAACATGCTCTTAAAGTTGCAACATTCAGGGGGCATTCTCTACCCCCAAAAGGGAAATTGTAAGGCGTTACTAAACCATGCCTTGTTTGTCCTCAATTTCCTAACCCTCGATGAGAGGGGCAGATCTGCTGCAGACAGGTTCTGGCACCCTTCCACAGCGGAGTCCTATGCCAGGGCCTTGTGGAAGGATCCACTTACACATAGGTGGAATGGCCCCGACCCAGTCCTGATCTGGGGGAAGGGACATGCGTGCATCTATGACTCCAAAGAACAGAGTGCACGCTGGCTACCAGACAGACTGATAAAAATAATGGACTCTTCTCCTAAAAATTGTGACCCCCTTCCAGGGAACCCCCCTGAGAACGCCTAAATGTGCTCTCTTGCAGGAGCCCCAAGGATGCTGCTATCCACCTCGCTCCTGGCGACTTGGACCTTGGTTGCTACAGCCATCAACCTGCCTCACAATCCTTATATGGTGTACAACTTCACTTGGGTGATCATCAATCAAGCCGGAGACATGGTCAACTCCAGCTCCTCCCTTGGTACCTCTCCCCATTGGCCCGTCCTCCACATCGACCTTTGTGCTCTGGCTGTGGGGGCTGATCCATATTGGGGGCTGGAAGACCAGGTCTGGCCCCTGGAGGGGGCCCCCAATCTTCCTGAGCGAGACACAACAAAATTCGAACCCTGTCGTTCGGCCCCAGGGCGCTCTACCCTCCACAACTTTCTTAGAAGGGGAATTTATGTTTGCCCTGGTCCCCGTCACCGCCCTCATGGCACAGGCTATCGGTGTGGAGGGGTTGCAGACTTTTTTTGCGCTTCGTGGGGATGTGAAACCACGGGAGACACATACTGGAAGCCTTCATCCTCCTGGGACTATATCACTGTCAACCGCTCTGCCATGCCCGGTAACCCCTACATGCTTTGCCGTGGCTGGTGCAACCCCATATCCATTTTCTTCACCTCATCGGGCCAGTCCCAAGATTGGACAGGCTTGGGGTACACCTGGGGTCTCCGCGCCTACTTTAAGAGCTGGAATCCAGGACTCCTCTTTACCATTAAGCTCCTTAAAGAAATCCCCAACAAACATCAGGCTGCTCTAGGCCCAAATCCTGCCCTGCGGCAGCCCGCTCCTCCTCCCGCTCGACGCCCTACCAGTCCCCTCCTCCTTCCCCATGCCTCAGCTGTCCCTCTGGTCACTCTTTTTCAGCCCACCATTCCCGGGGGACCCCCTCGCTCTGCAGACCTTATTGTCTCTCTGGCCAATGCTTCCCTTGAAGCCATGCGCGTGGCTAATTCTTCTGCTTTTCCTGAGTGTTGGATGTGTTTTGACCCTACCCCACCATTTTATGAAGGCATTGCGACCTTCGCAGACCCCCAGTTTACCAACAACTCCTTAACCCTCCTTCCCCTCCCAAACCCTGAGGGTGGATTGACCCTAGCCTCTATCTCTGGCATGGGCACCTGCCTGCTTGGGCCCAAGATGCTTCCCCCTAGAGATCTTTTCCCTGTTTGCAATCAGACTCTCACTATCAATACAACCTATCTGTATGTGGTTGCGCCTAATAATACCCTCTTTGCCTGCTCAAATGGACTGACCGCTTACATCTCCACCTCCAGATTCCTTTCCCATGATTATTGTGTTGTTGTTACCGTCCTCCCTCAATTTTTTGTTTATGAGCCCGAGTCCTTCCTACGCTTCTTTGAATCCGGGGTCCCACACAGAGACAAGAGAGAGCCTCTGACTGCGCTCACCCTCTCAGTCATCCTGGGTCTGGGTGCAGTCGGGGCAGGAACGGGTATTGCGTCCCTTGTAAGGAATGACCAAAATTTTGCCCACCTTCAGTCTTTAATTGATCAGGACCTTGGTCACCTGAGAGAGGGCATCCAAGACCTCACTGAGTCAGTGGCCTCTCTTTCCGAGGTGGTCCTCCAAAACCGACAAGGACTTGACCTACTCTTTTTGAAGGAGGGGGGATTGTGTGTGGCCCTTAGAGAAGAGTGTTGCTTTTACTCAGATAAGACAGGTTTGGTGAAAAACAGTTTAGAGAAAGTTAAAAAGAGCCTTGAAGAGAGAAAGAGAGCAAGAGAACAACAAGAATCTTGGTACAAAAATTGGTTTTCTACCTCCCCTTGGCTTACTACCCTGCTGCCCACTACATTGGGGCCCCTTGTTGGTATTCTTTTGCTTCTCTCCTTTGGCCCTTGGGCTTTTAATCGCCTCACAAGTTTTGTTAAAAACCAGATAGATTCCACAGTTAAAAGACCAGTTGAAGTCTACTACCATCAGCTAAAAGCAGAGGACGACACCGAGGCTGTCGCCCATGTGGTGGTGACACAACCTGAAGATGAAGATGTGGGGCCCGCGCGCCCCTCCCTTGGCCGGCCTCTTAACTTTCGGGCCCTACAGGGGAGCTCCTGGCTCTCTTGGCTGACCTTCCGTATCCCTAGATAATTGAAGACAGGCGTCTCTACTCCACCCCGTTTAATTGGCTTGCCCCTGCTATTGCTTGAAAGAACCTCCCAATAGCTGCCTCGACAGCTGCATCCCAGCCTTGGCCTAACTGCAAGCCTGGCACTAAACAGGACGCGACCTCATAGCCCCTGCACCCTGAGGACTTGCTTCCATTGCACCAGGAGTGGGTATGAGGATCGCAAGGGGACCAGCTCTTGCACCTCACGGGCCTTAGCTGCCATTGCACGTGAGAGAGTGGTCTCCCCTTCTCCTTCATGACCACGAACTTGGTCTTGACAGACAGCCAAGACTGTCTACCAACGGTGCCTCTCAATGGCCTTGCTGCCCTTCTGGGACCGCGAACTGCCTACGGCCGGGATGCCCTCCCAAATTCGCCCATCCTTGAGTTTCTTCCTCTAAAAGACGCCCTCTTTAGTTTACAGGGAAGGGGGAGATCTCAGAGACCAGGACCCCTAACAGGGACCCCTGCCAGCCTTCCCCCTCGCCTGGAAACCGAAGCCTTGTCACCCACCTACATCCTGTTCAGTTGAATACCTTGACTATGCCTCATCCTGCTGAAAGCTGATGCACAAAGAGATAGCTACTTCTGAGAAAAGCCCCTAACCACAAAATGTTCTAGGGCACAGGCCAAGAAGAAGCTGTACCTTTCCATGACCCCACCTGCCTTCCCCCTCCCCTAACCCGAGCTTGTTATAAAAAGCTTGCCTTTTTTAAAATACACGGCTCTTGACAAGCAACCGTTTGCTTGGGTCCTTCCTTTCTCTCGCCCGTTTCTCTTCCAGGTTTTGGTTCCCCTCGCCCCCACGAATAACCGAGACCCGCAGGCCGGGACAGGTGGCGCCCACCGTTTGGGGCTCGAGGCACGGACCTCTCCGGACGGACACCCCAAGAGAAAGCAGCTGCGACATCGTTGAAGAGAGAGGCAGTCGTCGCCGCCCTAGACCTGCCGACCTCGGTGAGTTTTATTTTCATTCCGTCCCATAGAAATGGGCCATTCATTGTCAAAGGAGGCGAGTTTCATTAAGGGCCTCAAAGATGCACTCAGAGAGAGAGGAATCAGGGTAAAGAAAAAGGATCTCGTAAAATTTTTTATTTTTGTTGATGAAAAATGTCCTTGGTTTATGATTGATGGACCGACTATACATCCAAAGAAATGGCAGAAAGTTGGACGAGAATTAAATGAAAAAAATAGCCAAGGATAAAGATGAGGGAATAACAAAGACAATATTTTCTTTTTGGGGTTTAATTAGAGATGTCATTGAGGATGCTCAGGGAGATGAGGGAAAGCGCCAACTGCTTTCGGTGGCTGAATATTGTCTTAGCCAGTCTCGTCCTGGGTCGCGAAATTCCAATCGCGACCAAGATCCATCAGACACCTTGACCAATGAAGCTGGCCCCGCCAGGGAGATTGATCCCCTTAGACCGCCCTCCCGGACATCTGACTCCTTTTCCATCCTTGATGTGTCGGTCACTTCACCTAAGCCCTCCCCCGTTCGCCTTTATCCCCCTCTGCCATCGCCCCCCCTCCTCTCTTCCTCTCCTTTGCGTCCGCCTCCATATGTTCTACCCTCCGCGCCTCCCTGCCCCCCTCCCGAAGTTTCTTCTTCTTCTTTTATTGCTCCTGTCTTCCCTTCCACTGCTCCCGCCTGCGGGAGTGATGCCACCGCGTCCCCTCTCTCGCCCTCTTCCCAGCTTCCTGATTCCTTAGATCTTCCTGATACAGCCAACCTTGAGGTGGAAGCTGCCCGCCGACATGCTCCTGATCAGCCTCCTCTAAGAACTTTGACTTTTCCCCTCATATCTGGGCCAGACCTGCCCGCTTCTCTGTCTTCCGTTCGCGCTCACCTTTCTGATCAGCTCCGGGAACTGACTGACATTCTCCGCCTTCAGGATCAGGTCGCGCGCCTTTCAGTTCTTTGTGCACCCCAGCCTTCCTTGAGCTTGGCTTTTCCGGTTACCCGCTCCGGCCATGGGTCCTCAGACCCTGCTCCGGACCCCCAGCCCTCTTCCACAACTAACCAGGGGTCCCCGCCCATGAATCCCGCGCCCCCTACGGGTGACCCTCCCCCAGGCCCAGTTCATGATTCCTCGGACGAGGGTGCTTCCGAGGAGGGAGGAAGCGAAAGCGAGGAGGAAACACCCGCTCCCCCGGACGCTCCCGTTCCTCCTGCACCTGCTCCCCCCGCCACAGTCTTTAAAAAGCTCCGTTTTAAACAACTCAAAGATTTGAACTCGGCGGTCCGTGATTATGGACCGAACGCCCCCTTTACGCTGTCTCTCCTTGAAAGCCTGGGTGGTGGTGGCTATTTGACCCCCAATGAGTGGTTTTCAGTCGCCCAGGCCGTGCTAACTCGTGGCCAGTTCCTTTCCTGGCAGGCTGATTGGGCTGATCGCTGCCGCCAGCAGGCTCGGAGTAATCTCTCCTCGGGCCGCCGCCCCGCTTCGAGGTGGACTCTCGATAAACTTTTAGGGAGGGGCAAGTATGCCACAGATCAGAGGCAACAGAAATTCTCTTTGGGCCTTCTGGCCCAAAGTTCCTCAGCCGCCATGAGTGCCTGGAGAGCGATTCCTATGAAGGGTTCAGTCCTTTCCCCTTTAACGAAGGTTACTCAGGGGGCTAATGAGGAGTTCTCAGAATTCATCGCTCGCCTCCTGGAGGCAGCAGAGAGAACTTGGGGGACGGGTCAGGAGAACAACAAACTCCTTTTGCAATTGGCTTATGAGAATGCCAATTTAGCGTGCAGGACCGCCCTCAGGGGCAGGTATAAGGACAAAGACCTAGATGAAATGATTAAACTCTGCAAAGATGTAGATCCCTTCGCTCAGAAAGTCTCCCAGTCTATAAATCTGGCTGTGGGTGCTGCTACTGGCGCCGCCCAGAATCATACATCCTGCTTTCGGTGCGGCCAAACTGGCCACTTTGCTCGCCAGTGCCCCTCAGATAGAGCCCTCCCCCAAGCGGGGAGAGAGCGCCCTTTGCCTTCTGCCCTCTGCCCTCGCTGCAGGCGGGGTAGACACTGGGCTAATACCTGTCGCTCTAGGACTGATATTCTGGGAAACCCTCTTTCTCCCCTTCCGGGAAATGGAGTGAGGGGCCAGCCCCGGGCCCCTCAACCAGTCACCTTCCTGCCGGCCTCGGGGAACAGCCAGGCGGGGCCACGCCAGACCCTTCAACAGCAGCTCCCAAGCCAGTCACAGCCCTCCGCCGGGCTACCCCAGGGAGCGGGGGAATGGACCTCTGTGCCTCCACCGATACAATATTAGAGGCGGATAAAGGAGTCCAGATAATTCCCTCAGGGGTCTTTGGCCCCCCTCCGCCTAAAACTTACTATCTCATCTTGGGCAGAGCTTCTGCCACGCTCCAGGGCATCACTGTCTTCCCCTCGATTGTTGATAATGACTATGTGGGAGAGATTAAGGTTTTGGCTGCAAGCTCCCGAGGCCCCATCCATATTCGCCAGGGACAGCGCCTTGCACAGGCCCTTCCCCTCCCATTGGACACGACCTCGCCTTCACTGGGCTCATCCCGGGGCGCCTCCACCCCGGGGTCCTCAGATGTCTATTGGGTTCAAAGAATTTCACAAGAACGCCCACAATTAAAACTTAAGCTTAATGGCAAAGCCTTTGTGGGCATTCTGGACTCTGGGGCTGACTCCACAGTTATCTCCCAGGCCTCTTGGCCCCCTTCCTGGCCCTGCCAGCCCTCTCTGACCCACCTCCAAGGCATTGGCCAGTCCACCAATACCCTCCAGAGTTCCCAATTGCTAACCTGGGAGGACCCTGAGGGCAACTCTGGACACGTCAGACCTTTCATTGTTCCAGGCCTCCCTATCAATTTGTGGGGCCGAGACATTTTGAGTCAAATGGGAGTTCTCATGTTCAGCCCCTCTGTGGCTGTCACCCATCAGATGCTAGATCAGGGATTTATTCCTGGCCAGGGCCTGGGTAAAAACAACCAGGGAATTCCTGCTCCCCTTGAGGTCTTGCCAAAGACCTCGCGTTCAGGACTAGGTTATGACTCAAATTTTTCTTGAGGGCCATTGCTCCCCCTGCACTCCAGGCAGACAGGATCACCTGGAAATCAGATCTCCCTGTCTGGATTGACCAATGGTCCCTTCCTCAACACAAGCTCACTGCGGCCATGCAGTTGGTGCAGGAACAGCTAGATGCTGGCCACATTGAGCCTTCTACCTCCCCTTGGAATACCCCTATATTTGTGATCCAGAAAAAGGGGGGTAGGTGGAGACTGCTCCAAGACCTCAGAGAAGTTAATAAGACCATGGTTCCGATGGGAGCCCTCCAGCCTGGCCTCCCCTCCCCTGTGGCCATACCTAAAAGATATTACAAAATGGTCATTGATTTGAAAGATTGCTTCTTCTGCATTCCTCTACACCCAGAGGATAGCAAGCGCTTTGCTTTTAGTCTTCCCATTGTTAACTGCATTGGACCATCTCCCCGGTTCCAGTGGAGGGTCCTGCCCCAGGGCATGGCTAATAGTCCTACCCTATGCCAAAAATTCGTGGCGCAAGCCATTGACCCCTTCCGCCTTCAACATCCCGAGTTGTACATCATTCATTACATGGATGATATCCTTCTGGCCGGTCCTGATGAGACTGCCCTACATGGGACAGGCCAGCAGCTGATCACTGCTCTCCAGGACCTTGGGCTACAGATAGCCCCCGAAAAGATCCAGCTTCAGCCTCCCCATTTATTCTTAGGCTTTGAGCTTCACCCTTCTAAGATTCTTTCCCAAAAGATTGAGCTCAGAAAGGACTCCCTGCGCACACTTAATGACTTTCAGCGCCTCCTGGGAGATATAAATTGGCTACGCCCCTACCTGAAGCTGACCACTGGAGAACTTAAACCTCTTTTTGACATTCTTCAGGGAGATTCAGATCCTTCTTCCCCCC
>NW_021617228.1:0-2249 GCF_004785775.1 Grammomys surdaster | reverse complement strand
ATATAGTGGAATGTTTTATTAGAGTTAGGCAAGTTTATAGGAACTCAAATAATTTAGGACAGTGGGATAGTAAGAAGAGGAAATATGGAACATTTGATTGATGGCAGCTGAGTTTAGGTAATGAAATAACAGATAATATCTGTGAAAGCTTAGCTGTCAATGTAGTCAGAAGTCTGATAAAGAGTAAACAACAATCTACAAGTTATATATTATTTTAAAAAAAGACAGAGTCCACTAGCCAACAGTTCCCATGGTTTTCATAGTCTCTTGGGTGAAGTCGATTTGGCTTCCAAGTGCAGAAGATGCAGAGCTTTTTTCTGTAGAATGGATCCATGTGACATGAGAAATGACCTACCTTGGTTTAGCCAAGTAATTTGACTCAGAGCATCCAATTTAGTCCACTGCTTTTGTTCGGATACAATCCAGGCTGTATCTTCTAGGAGTCCAGTGTCCAAGTCTTCTGAAACCATCTTGGGTTAACTGGTAGAGGCTTTGGAAATTCTGTTGTCCATAAACTTAAAAAATACTATTAGCAGACTTCTGACAAGATTGAGAGCCATAAGGATTGGTTGTAACTGAATAGAATTTAATAGCAGCAGTAAAAATCTATTAAGACAGAGCCTTTCCTATCCTGTCTTAAGTATCTTTGACAGGTTGTGTAGGCAGAGAAAAGCACATGTTTGTATTAGCAAAGAAACACTTGGCTAGGACCAGAATAAGAAAGCTGGATCGTATGCCTGGCAGGTTGGAGATGTGAGCCACAGGTGCTGTGGGTCAGGTCTGTGGGTGGCAGCAACAGGGCGGGATTTCCTACTAGCAGCCAGAAGTCATTGCTCAGTGCCTCTGGCTGCTAGAGTTTGCAGTGGGCAAGGAAAAGAAAGCATGTCCCATATCACAGCAATGTTCAAGTTAGTGGTTTTTGTGGCAGAAGGCACTGCTAGCACTCACTTTACAGGTCCCAGGCAGAGAGGTGTGAGAGAGCCTCCCTCAAATGCTCCTGCAGCCAAGCCCTTTGCTGGGGAGGTTGCACACTTGGGGAAGCAAGTCTCAGAGAGGGTCCCTGGCAGGGTGCAAGGAGTAAGGACCCATAGAAGAAACAGAACCACAGAGAGGAAGGGATCAAGCCTGGTCCCGGACCCACTGCTTTTCAGGAAAACCGGCTGACCAGCCACAGACGAGGCAAAGGGGAGGTGTGTTTATAAAAAGATAAAGAGATAAAGAGTATGTTCTGTGGGTGTGTGGAGAGGTATGGGGAAGGGGATGTCTCAGCGGGCCCATGCCGAGGCATCTCTTCACCCTGAGGGACCAGTCACACACTGGTATAGAATAGAATAGAGTTTATTCAGGCCATGGGGAGGGGAGCCAGGAGAGTAGTAGAGACAGAGAGAGAGAGAGGGAGAGAGAGAGAGACAGAGACAGAGAAAGAGACACGGAGAGAGACAGAGAGAGAAAGAAAGAAGTGGAGGCCAGCCATGACCATGTGGACTGAGAGGGAAAGGAAGGGGGAGGGGCAAGGGGACAGGGAGAAGCTAGAGGCAAGAGAACAAGAGATTAACAGAGAGAGAGAAGGGGGAAAGCAGCCCCTTATATAGTGGGCAGGCCTACCTGGCTGTTGCCAGGTAACTGGGGGGAGGAGCATACCTGGCTGTTGCCAGGTAACTGTGGAGGTAGAGTTTAGACAGAATACTAACACTTGCTTCCCTTGGCACCTTGTGTCATCCAGTTTTTAATCCAGCAGATGAGTAGCATTGCAAAGATCACTGATAATCCCAGCTTGTTTCAATATCAAACTGTTCCCAACACAGGAGACAGTCACTCCAATGACACCTCTCATTATGAAAAGGAAAAAGAGGAGTTGTGGGGCAGTGGGCCATGCCACCAGACAGAAGCACTGGTAAGGTTGTAGCAAAGTACAGAACCTCCAGAAAACTCATAAATGAGTACAACAGGATGTCGACCTAGCTCCTGACCAGATTCCTGTCCTGGAGCACTGACTGAGACAGCCCACTAGGAGGACCATGACAATCACTCACTGAGAGACAATACCTGAACACTGCGTGCCGATAGAGTATCCCTAACTGAGCCAATATGAACACCTCCCCATCTCATCATATTTATACGGTCCCAGTCCACATCAAATAGAGTGCCTGAGTGCTCTTTACAAAAGGTTGTGTGAGCGTGCCAGGCTTATTGAGCTGGATTGCTCCACAGAAGAGCTTTTTCTCAAGCAAAGTGTTGGCTTTTGTTCC
>NW_021617227.1:0-8725 GCF_004785775.1 Grammomys surdaster | reverse complement strand
CCATTAATAGTCTCAGGGAATGGTGTTTGCCAATGGGATCCATCTCAAGATGGGCCTGTTATTAGGTGGCCTTTTCATCAGTCTCTGCTCCATCCCAAATCCCTGAATTTCTTCTAGACATCTCTAATTGGATCCTGTATCCATGCTGTTGTCTTGACGTCTTTCAATTGTCTCTGACCAAGGTATATAGAGAAATCAACACTTTTCTCATATGTTCCTTTTGACTACGTCTTTTGTTAAAGCAATAGAAACTAAGATATTAGTAAAATGGTCACATAATTTTCTCTCTACCACCAGGTATGTGTTTAACTAATAAGTAATTTTTCTCTTCCATTCTCTAAGATGGTATGTTGTTTCATCACCAAGCATAGGATAATACAGAGCAGCCTTCAGTTACTGGTCCCTACAGCAATAAGGAAAGAAATAAATCCTCAACAAGAAAATATTTTTTGAGGTATCCTCTGAGTAATCAGAGTACTCAGTTATTAAGTACATAATTATGACATCTTCTGAAGGTTTGTTTCTCACCAGCAGATATGGAGCAGTGTGTGAGGTGTCCAGATGATAAGTATGCCAACCTACAGCAAACCCACTGCCTGCAAAGAGCTATATCATTTCTGGCTTATGAAGATCCATTGGGGATGGTTCTAGGCTGCATGGCCCTGTGCTTCTCTGTGCTCACGGTTCTAGTACTCCTCACTTTTGTGAAGTACAAGGATACTCCCATTGTGAAGGCCAATAACCGGATTCTCAGTTACATCCTCCTCATTTTTCTCATCTTGTGCTTTCTCTGCTCATTGCTCTTCATTGGACATCCCAACCAGGTCACATGCCTCCTGCAGCAGACCACATTTGGAATATTTTTCACAGGGGCTGTTTCTACAGTGTTGGCCAAAACTATAACTGTGGTCATGGCTTTCAAGCTCACTATTCCAGGAAATAGGATGAGAGGGATGCTGGCAGCTGGGGCACCTAAGTTGGTCATCCCAATTTGTACCCTAATCCAACTTGTTCTCTGTGGAACCTGGCTGGTAACATCTCCTCCCTTTATTGACAGAGATATACAATCGGAACATGGAAAGACCATCATTATTTGCAACAAAGGCTCTGTCATTGCCTTCCACTTTGTCCTGGGATACTTGGGTTCACTGGCTCTGGGGAGCTTCACTGTGGCTTTTCTGGCTAGGAACCTTCCTGACAGATTCAATGAAGCCAAGTTCTTAACTTTCAGCATGCTGATGTTCTGCAGTGTCTGGATCACCTTTCTCCCTGTCTACCACAGCACAAGAGGGAAGACCATGGTAGTTGTGGAGGTCTTCTCCATCTTGGCTTCTAGTGCAGGGTTGCTAGGGTGTATATTTGTCCCAAAATGTTATTTTAGTTATACCAGACTCAAATTTTCTTCAGAAGTTCAAAGCTAAATTTCATTATTGAAACTTTGATAGTTTTAAGTGTTAGATGGTACTCAACCCCTTTCTACTTTGTCATAACAAAAGTACTAATAAATCATACAAAATAAGTCATATACTAAGATCTTACTGACACAGCAGGATAACGATGCCTAATTAAATACCAGTGATTAAGGCTTGGTGGAAAATGAGTTCATTCATGAGATCACAAACCTAAACTTTGAGAACAGGGACTCTCAATTGGGGAATGGCTGCCATCATTTTGACATGTGTATGTGTGTACACCACGTTCTTAGTTATTGATTAATATAAAGTGATCCTACTGTTTGTGGACAGTTCCACCTCTAGGCAAGTTGTTGTGGGCACTGTAAGAAATAGCATTGTAGACAACATAGATATGATGGAAACAGTAAGCTTTATGCCATGGACCCTAATTGGGCCCTGCATCCATGTTCTTCTCTTGGCTTCTTTCATTTAACTGTGACCAAGGTACATAAGGAAATCAACACTTTTCTCATATGTTCCTTTTGACCATGGTGTTTTGTTACAGCAACAGAAACTAAGACATTAGCAAAATGGTAAATTGCCTCATGAGGAATTTGGAATATCATAAATTACTGATACAAAAAAAAGAACCATTTTGAAAAGGAGAGACAAGAGAGAATGTTAGTAGAGTGTGGAGCATGGTGACAGCATTTCATATTGTTGATGGCCATCACAGAGGAGCAGGATTTTGAGTAGCTTTACAGTGTATTATGAAGATGTTAAGAATATCAGGTAACATATTAAGAAGGGTACAGTATATGAAAAGGACCCTGGGGTTCAGATTGTGTCTGCAATATAAGGCTCTTGTAATTTACATGAAAACAAACCATTTTATTATGAAATGAATGCCTTTCATTTAGTGAGAAATATCAATAGTGAGAATAATGTCATACACGATACCTTTATCATAATAAAGTCAGTGAAGTCTGTGAACATGTAATTCACTCTGGATGAAGAGTAGGAGCAACTAAATTTTATTTGAGTTTAATATTACAGACACAAACACAGGCACACACAAAGACACACATTATTGTTTTTGAACAATTGTTGTTGAACTCAGTGTCATCTTTCACTCAAAGTATTGTTTGTTGTTTTATTCTTAACTGCTATTTTGTAATTTTTTTTACAATATAGTTTCTTTCTTTACATTTTCTTTCTCTAAAATATTCTTTGTACCCCTTTCTGCAATCCTAAAATACACATGGTCTCTTATTCAAATAATTACCTGGGTTTATATTCTGACTGCTCATTATTTGGTAATACTTGAGTAACCTTTGGTCCCTTTCTTGGCTATGTCAACCACTTACATTCTCTGATTTACATTTTCCTGAAAATGCTTATTCAGGATAAACATTTGGAAACTTTCTTCCATGAAGTTTGGTATGCTCACTGTTGTGTTCCTTCTTGAGATCATATGGTTGGGGTAGTATTGGTGTGACTTCATGGTCTACCTATGCTCTTTCTAGAAGATTTATGTTCACAGGCAAGATCCTCAAGTTTTGACTCCCAAGGGCTTTCCTACTATCTTCTTCCCTTTTCCATGAGCATTGGATGAGGGAAAATATTATAAGAGGGTACATTGCTTGTTTTTAAGTGTACATGTAGAACTGAAGGAGTCTATATGGTGTGAGTCACACTCTGTCTTTATTCCCTTTACTTTTTTGTCTGGTAGCATGTTGTGTACTTTCAAGCAACTTGAATTCAAGGCATCAGAGTTAAGGCTTCCAGTTGGGAACCAGTCTTTGTCTGATGAATTAAATCAGGATTGTCTTCAGGACTATCTCCTTACCACCAGTTTCTATAGATGAACAATATCACTCAAGACTTAGAGATCTGTGTGAGAAAACATGTCAATGAAGATAAGGGGCCAAGATGTTGGGTAACTTCAAGGAAATAGTATCATCAAAACACAAAAGAACTGATGATTGCATGAACACACAAAAATTTTCTGATCATTAACAAGAACTGCACATGTTCAATTCATATATGGACAACTGCAAATACATTATAAATTAAGAATAGGTGGTGGTGTCTTTCAAAGAACGTTTTTCTGTTTTGTTGAACTTCAATATGATTACCATTCATGTTCTCTATATTGGTGTTACATCGCCTGACAAAGAAATTGATGATCAAAACAAAAATATCCACATAAATGCATTATTAAGAAAATAAAAGTAATTCAGTCATGATCGTATACTGTTTTATGCAGCTAGTTATGTGGCCTTAGCTGATATTTATAATTACCTTCCTCTAGTACTCATTTTGTAGTTCCTTCATCCTCCTCTACTAGCCCTCAGCAAGTTGTAAACCTTTTCCTAGAAGAGTGACCCATACTTTTATTTCTGGTGTATCTGTGCCCTTTGTCACCCTGTCTGGATTAGGCTGTTGCATTTTCCAGTATACTTTAATGAAAAACTGTGTAGAACTGATAGATACCCTAAAGGATCTCCTGCACTCTAGATATAAATTGTGTAACACACTTTGTGGACCCACTGTCATACTTCCCTGACTTTGAAGTAAGTTTGTTGGTCAGATGCAATAGTGTGTTGAATACCATGATGGTGAGTAAAGCACTCTCCAATTGCATAGAAGCCATTCTGTGATATTGTGGTTTTGGGATAAGCATTATGTGAAGGAAATATAACTCCACAGACAGAAATATATCTGCTCCAGTAAGGATGAAGCATTATCCTTTTAGAGAGGCAGGAGTCCAATATAGTCAACCTTCAACCAAGTCATTGGTGGTAACCCTGGGGAATGTTCCCATGTCAGTGGCTCAGTCTTGGTCTCTCCTGTTAATAGATCTGTGCAGTGAGCCTTCCAGCCTGGAGAGGGTAGTGGCAGGGCACAGGGTAGGACCCTGGTGATGGTTTTAAAGTCTGTGTGTCTCAGAGCTTTCTGACTCTCTGACCTGTACTGAAATGCTGATGATAACTTCCAAAAGTCCTAAAAACTTCTTCTGAGGGTAAAAGATTGCAGGCTTGGGTGATTAACACCTGTAGCCTAACAGCAGGGGATTAGGCAAAGTGGCCTTTGTTCTATTTCAGCCAGAACTGCTGGGCCCTGACTTATGCCTGCTAGTCTGAGGTAGCAGGAAGAAAAAGCACTTAGAGAAGTTATTATAGAGTTTATTACTAAGTGTAAAAAGTTTCCTATGAAAGCTTTCTAAGGGGAAAAGTAGAAAAGTCCTAAGTGGGGAAAAGGAAAACATTCTAACAAAGGAAAAATTCTAAGTGGAAAAATTCTAAGCAGGGGAAAAGGAAAGGAAGGGATGAACGGCTCCTAAGGAACCTCTACATCTATTACTACTCTACTACTTTGTCTTTTTCTTCAGTACTTATACATCTTTCAGAGTACATGATCACATGTTACAAAGTTCATCACAAGTTCAGACCAAAATTCAAATCATAATTTGAAATAGAAGTTTACAACAGAGAATGGTTACATGCATATCCATTAGGAGAAATTATCTGGCTAAACATCTATCACCTGTCTAGCTCCACAGGTTTACTGAAGGTTTAAAGCTATAACTAAGAAATTAGTGAAGTTTTGTATAGATAAACCAAGGCAATATTTTCTCTTCTGTCCTAGACCTACAATAGATTGTGAGTTCCCTTTTAGTGACCTTTGGTTAATTGTTTTACAACCTTATTGGAATGTGCTCTGAGCAAGAGAGAGTCTGGTTACTATCTAAGGGCAATTAACTGATGACACTTGGAGGACTGGCAGAGTTCTCATTGCAGTTTTGACTATCAGAAAAGGACATAATAAGAGTCCCACTATCTAAGAGCTTCATAATCACAGATATAATTTTAAGAATTCTTATGGGATCATCGTTAAGACGTAAGAAGTCATCTACTTGTCTATATAGCATCACTACAGGACAGTACATCTTCATAGATTTGTAGAGATCTGTTCCAAAGTGGCGAACTATTGCTTAGAGATTGTTATCTATGTTTAATAATAACAAGAAAAGCATATTAATAGCAGGAATCTTTCCTAAAATTAATTCTCTTTGGGCCTTGCCTAATAAGAGAGAATCTGTAGCAGATTATATAATAATCTGAAGCACACCATCTCAGGAAGATCACCTGCTAGTATTCAGCTTGTCCTGTTATGGCTCCTGACATGATATATTTATATGAGGACATCAGATAGAGATTCCAGATTAAGTGAGGAATGGAAAACCAGATGTCTTAGGTTCTATAGGGCAAGAACTTGCACCCTCACTCACATGAAGATCAGGTGACCATAGATTTTTTTATCCTGTTTTTCCATAACCAAGCTGGAGTTGCACAAGGTTTCTTGTCCCACACATTGACTCTCACATTCAATGTCACTTTCAGTAATGAGATTTTTTCTAGGGATCTTCACAAGAACAAAGCAGTGGAAGAAACTCTTCTTCAGTATGCTATGAGATCGCCAAGAGTAAAAGACCAGCATTAACTAACCTTCTTAATCTTGTAGATGCTAGACACATTCAAGCTGATGCATGTTAACCCTGAGGCAGGCTCTATCCACTCCTCCTACTAGTAAGGTTCCTCCCAACGTTGCTGTCTCAGATGAACAATAAGGAGGGTTTTCTCAATTGTATATGTCATCTGCTGGGCCTAATCTGCATTATTATCCTAGATGTGAGGTGACAAATCTGTTTCAAACTGACAATCAGTGATCCTGTGAAGGGTTCCTGAACTCACTGGAGCCTTGTATGAATTTGTGGCCACTTAAGACAATTAGAATATCTACCTCATGTACTGTGACTGTAAGTTTCCAAATTTTCACTCTTTGATTGGGAGTGATCCAGAACACTTGGTTGGAAAGACAAAAGTCAAGTGTAGTGTGGGCAGTAGAGATGTGTTCTCCATTTACAAAATTTGTTGCAGTCTAACAGGACTCATAAAACAGCTACAAACCTCTTTAATTCAAATTCTGGTGGAATCTGATGCCTGCTTCTCGTCTCTGTGGGAATTGTATGTGTGTGGTACAAAAACATTCAGCAGGCCAAACACTCACATGTTATTAGTTTTTCTTAATCATTAAATGTTAGACTTTTAATTGTTATGTTCTATATAAGTGTTTATTTTATTCACCTTGCCAGTGTAGATTTTATCATGTGTACTACTCTTTATAGGATGTTTTTCTCTTGCATTCTTATTTAATTTAAAAAGATATTGACAGGAATGATCATTTGTAGAGTTTTTGTTTAATGTGAGCAAAGACCTGATCTGATTCACAAGTACTGTACAAGTAGACTCAGTGCCCATGTTTATAACCCCAGCACCCAGGAGTTGGCGCAGAAAGAAAAACATTGAAGAATATCTTCAGGCAGGACACAATTAGTTTGAGATCATCTTGCATCACAGTTTATAACTAAATACATATAGTGAGAACAGCACATAGGCCTTTTCTAGCATCAAATAGTAACATTTGTCAGATGGGTTCTCAATAGTTTTCCAGGGACTTCCCTAGTAATGAATGTCCTTCATAATCTCTGGTACTCCTTTCTTCTTTCTTTTCGGTCTGAACTCACTGTGAATATTGTATAATGAAAGTGGATTTCAAATATCCTAAACTTTGTGGTTTTAACATAAACTTTTTATACCGATGTTGATTTAAATCAAATTTCCCCTACTCTGTAAACTCTGCAAGCTACACAAAAAGAGAGGGTGTCTTTTGAAATTGTGTTTTAGAGCACATCTCATACCAGTTTCAGTAGAAAGTAGGTAAAGCACTTGACTGATGAAAAAGTTCTTGATGTGGCAGGAACTTTTATTTGCGTTTGTTTCTGTTTTGTGTGTGTCTGTGTTGTATGTCTTTAGTCTCTCTCTCTCTCTCTCTCTCTGTCTCTCTCTGCCTCTCTGTCTATGTCTCTCTCTCGCTCTCTCTCTCTCTTTATAAATCTCTCTCTTTCTCTCTCTCTGTGTCTTTGTGTATGTACTTGAAGATGACTGTGTTGGAAACTTTTATAGTCTTGTTTACATGGTGTGAGAGACCAAGTTATATCAAAGGGATAGATATAGCAAATCCATAGAGGATGATTTGCATAATGGTGTCTCTCATTCCTGAGCATGCTCCATGAATCTGTATATAATCACATAACTCACACAGAATGCTAGTTCCAATCAGCATCTTAGGTTTTCTTCAAGGATCCTTTTAATGGAATTCAGATCCTCTGGTTTGCATGGCCACCACAAGCACCTGAACTACCTTCCTTACCTCATTTGAAGAAATGGTTGTATGGCAGTGTGTGTTACACTCCTGTATTTAGTCTTTCCCATTCTTTTTTCTTTTCATTTTTTTTTGTTTATTTGTTTTTCGAGACAGGGTTTCTCTGTGGAGCCCTGGCTTTCCTGGAGCTCACTTTGTAGACCAGGTTGGTTTTGAACTCAGAAATCTGCCTACCTCTGCCTCCCAAGTGCTGGGATTAAAGGTGTGTGTCATCACTGCTGGCATCTTTCCCATTCTTAGATTTCTCACAAATGCTCCGTGAATCCAACACTGCTGATGCAGTGGCAAGAGGAATATGACTGGGTGGCACACTAGTCAGCCTTGAGAGCATATATGTATTCTTTGGTGTTTGTAAAATGGATTATCCTACATTTTTATACCGACCAAAGCAGTGGTAAGAAAGAGCAGCATTTATGGTGCCTCAGAGAAGAGTCCTCTAAAGAACCAAAATAAAACTAAATTGAAGACAAGGGTTCTGAAAATAAGAGAGTCATTGAAGATGTCATGGAAAGATTCTGATATGTGAGTGGGGAAACATCCACAAAAGTCAGATGTTAGGACTATTATAACTTCTACTCACGATATTAGTAAGTACTTATTTCTTCAAAATTCTAGTATATACTGAAGATCAGCTCTAATTTCCTGTAACATGAAATCGACCAGCCTTTGCTTTTTCCCTTGGCTGACAGCCTTTATTGGGACAGTCTATTAAATATCCTTTCTATATGTAAAGAGAAATTTATTCTCTCTGTGGTTTGAGATATGTTTATCTAAAGAACCTGTACTAATACAAGTGTGGTTTTTCTCTGATTCATCACTGATGAAGATGTGCTGGTTCACAATAGTGCTCAATAGTGTTTCCCTTCTGTTTCTGGCTTTTCTCCCAGGGTTGTTTCATACCAACTGTCTGGTGAAAGGGAGTTGCAGTTTCCCTAGCCCAGCGTGAAGCCACAAAACAAAACTACTGTTTCCTAAAATCCTTCTTGAATGTTAATAGACTGGGCACTCTCCCATTTCTGGGTCAGACTGATACCTCCACTGCA
>NW_021617226.1:0-7879 GCF_004785775.1 Grammomys surdaster | reverse complement strand
AGGCAGATGCTCACAACTAGCCATTGAACTGATCATGGGGTTCTCAATAGAGGAGTTAGAGTGAAGACTGAAGGAGCTGAAAGGGTTTGTGGCACCATGAGGAGAGCAACAATACCAACCAACCACAGCTCCCAGGGTCTAAACCACCAGCCTGGGAGCACTTAGGGGGGGATCCAGGGCTTCAGCTGAATATGTAAAAGTGGAGGGCCCTGCTGGGCATAGGTGGAAGAAGAGAACCTTGACCTCATGAAGGCTGGATGCCCCAGGGGGTGGGAATTTTGAGGGTGGGGAGGTGGGAGTGGGGGGGGTAGATAGAGGTTACATCCACAGAGAAGAAGGAGGAGGGGCGAGGGGATTGGGGGTTCCGAGGGGGTGGTGGGGGATGGGGTAAGGGGACAACATAGGAAATGTAAATAAATCATCCAATAAAAAAAAAAGAAAAAAAAAGAAAAAAAAATAGTCATCAGTCATATTTAATAGGAAATCAGAAATAAGTGAAGCTGAAATATCAATTGTCATCAGTCATAGATAATAGTAAGCCAGAAATAAATGAACATGAATAATCAATAGTCTTCATTCAAAGATAATCAGAAATCAGAAATAAATAAAGCTTAAATATCAATAGTCCTCAGTCATAGAAAAAAGTAACTCAGAATGAAGTGAGCAGGAATAATCAATATTCACCATTCGTGAATAATAGTAAAATAGAAATAAATGAACATGAATAATCAATAGACTTCAGTCATAAATAGGAAATCAGAAGTAAATAAAGCTGAAATATCAATAATCGTCAGTCATAGACAATATTAAGTCAGAAAGAAATGAACAGGAATAACCAATAATCACCATTTGTGGATAATAGTAAATCAGAAACAAATGAAAATGAATTATCAATAGTCATCATTCATAGTTAATGGTAAATCAGAAATAAATAAAGCTGAAATATCAATAGTCATCAGTAATAGATAATACGAAGTCAGAAATAAAAGAACACGAATAAAGAATACTAACCATTCCTGGATAACAGTAAATCAGAATAAATGAACATGAATAATCAATACTCATCAGTCCTAGTAAATATTAAATCAGAAATAAATAAAGCTAAAATATCAATAGTCATCCGGCACAGATAATAGTAAATCGGAAATAAATAATCCTCAAATATAAATAGTTATCAGTCACAGATAATAGTGATTCAGATATAAGTGAACAGGAATAATCAATAGTCATCAGTCATAGAAAATAGAAAGTCAGAAATAAATGAACATGAATAATCAATGGTCATCAGTCATATTTAATAGGAAATCAGAAACAAATAAAGCTGAAATAACGATAGTCATCAGCCATAGATAAGTAAGCCAGAAATTAAAGAACATCAATAATCAATATTCACCATTCATGGAAAACAGTAAGTCAGTAATAAATGAACATGAATAATCAATTGCCATCAGTCATATTTTATGGGAAATCAGAAATAAATAAAGCTGAATATCAATAGACATCAGTTATAGAAAATAGTAAGTCAGATATAAATGAACAAGAATAATCAATAATCACGATTCGTGGATAATAGTAATTCAGAAATAAATGAACATGAATAACCAATAGTCATATGTCATAGTTAATAGTAAATCAGAAACATAAAGCTGAAATATCAATAGTCATCAGTCATAGATAATAGTAAGTCAGAAATAAATAAACAGGAATAATCAATATTCACGGTCATGGTTAATAGTAAATCAGATATATATGAATATGAATAATCAATAGTCATCAGTCATAGTTAATTGTAAACCAGAAAAAAATAATGCTGAAATGTGAATTTTCATCAGTCATAGATAATAGTAAGTCAGAAATAAATCAACATGAATAATCAATAGTCATCAGTCATAGATTATAGTAAATCAGAAATGTATAAAGCTGAAATATCAATAGACATCAGACATATATATTTGTAAGTCAGAAATAAAAGAACATGAATAATCAATATTCACCATTCATGGATAATTGTAAATCAGAAATCAATGAAAATGAATAATCAACAGTCAACCATCATAGTTCATGGGAAATCTGAAATAAACAAAGCTGAAATATCAATAGTGTTCAGTCATAGATAAGAGTAAGTCAGAAATAAATGAACAGGAATAATCAATATTCTCGAATGTGGATAATAGTAAATCAGCTATTAATGAACAAGAATAATCAATTGTCATGAGTCATAGTTAATTGTAAACCAGAAAAAAATAAAGTTGAAAGATCAATAGTCATCAGTCAAAGATAATAGTAAGTCAGAAATAAATGAACAGGAATAATCAATATTCACCATTCGTGGATAATAGGAAATCAGATATAAATGAACATGAATAATCAAGAGTCATCAGTAATATTTAATAGTAAACCAGAAATAAAGGTGAAATATCAATAGTCATCAGTCATAGATAATAGTAAGTCAGAAATAAATGAACATGAATAATCAATATACAGCATTCGTAGATAATAGTAAATCAGAAATAAATAATCATGAATAATCAATATACTCCATTCGTGGATAATGGTAAAGGTTAAAAAATGAAAATGAATAATCGATAGTCATCAGTCATAGTTCATAGTAAATCAGAAATATTTAAAGCTGAAATATCAATAGTCATCAGTCATCGAAAATAGTAAGACCGACATAAATGAACATGAATAAACAATATTCACCATTCGTGAATAATTCTAAATCAGAAATGAATTAACATGAATAATCAATAGTCATCAGTCATAGTTAATAGGAAATCAGAAAAAAATCAAAGCTGAAATATCAATAGTCATCAGTCATTGATTAGAGTAAGTCAGAAATACATGAACAGGAATAATCAATATTCACCATTCGTGGATAATAGTAAATCAGATATAAATGAACATGAATAATCAATAGTCATCAGTCATCGTTAATAGTAAACCAGAAAAAATAAAGCTGAAGTACTAATACTCATCAGTCATAGATAATAGTAAGTCAGAAAGAAATGAACAGGAATAATCAATATTCAGCATTCGTGAATAATAGTAAATCAGAAAAAATAATCATGAATAATCAATATTCTCCATTCGTGGATAATGGTAAAGGTTAAAAAATGAAAATGAATAATCGATAGTCATCAGTCATAGTTCTTAGTAAATCAGAAATATATAAAGCTGAAATATCATTAGTCATCAGTCATAGATAATAGAAAGTCTCTAATAAATGAATATGAATAAACAATATTCGCCATTCATTGATAATAGTTAATCAGAAATAAATGAACATGAACAATCAATAGTCATCAGTCATAGCTCATGGGAAATCAGAAATAAATAAAGCTGAAATATCAATAGTGATCAGTCAAAGATAATAGTAAGTCAGAAATAAATGAACATGAATAATCAATATTCACCATTCATGGATAATGGTAAATCTGAAAAAAATTAACATGAAAAATCAAAAGTCATCAGTAATAATTAATAGGAAATCAGAAATAAATAAAGCTGAAATATCAATAGTCATCAGTCATAGGTAACAGTAATTCAGAAATAAATGAACAGGAATAATCAATATTCATCATTGTGGAAAATATTAAATCAGATATACATGAACATGAATAATCAATAGTCATCGATCTTACTTAACTGTAAACTGCAAAAAAATAAAGCTGACATATCACAAGTCGTCAGTCAGAAATAATAGTAAGTCAGAAATAAATGAACAGGAATAAACAATATTCACCATTCACCGATAATAGTGAATCAGAAATAATTGAACATGAATAATCAATAGTCATCAGTCATAGTTCATGGGAAATCAGAAGTAAATAAAGCTGAAATATCAATAGTCATTATACAAAGGTAATAGTAAGTCAGAAATAATGAACATGAATAATCACTATTCACCATTCGTGGATAATTGTAAACCAGAAATAAATGAACATGAATAATAAATAGTCATTAGTATTAGTCCAAGAATAAAAATATATAAATAAAGCTGAAGTATCAATAGTCATCAGTTGAGTGACACACCCCCTGACAACACTGGCACCAATTTTATTCCGTCACTAGGACGCCGAAGGTTGGTCCTCTCAGAAGTCTCCACGGCAACCGCCCTAGCAACAGTCTAGCAATGGCGAGATTCTAATGGCCCTGGGTTCTACAGGCCCTTCAGATTTGAGGAGCACAAAGGGCCTAGAGACAATGGAGATATGAGAGAGCTGTCTGCCGAGCTGCGAACTGAAGACCAAGGGAAAGATAGTCCAGAAAGAGGCTCAGAGAAAAGCATCTCCGCTTGGAGGAAAACAAAGATTGTTAGGCCGAACTGAAAACAAACTCAAGGGAACTCGTTTTATAATGGGAATGGCGTTACTAGTCACTGGAAAAAGGATCGGCCAAAATAAATGGCGTTGAGATGATTCTACTAAAAGAGGGCGAAAAACCTTTAAAAAATTTTTTTCAAGATAGGGATTCTCTGTGTAGGAATAGCTGTCCTGGAACCCACATTGCAGACAAGGCTGGCCTCAAACTTAAAGATTTACCTGCCTCTGCTTCCCGAGTGCTGGGATTGGAGGCATGCAGGGGCAGGCTGGATCTTCCCCATGAGTTCAAAGCCAGCCTAGTATACAGAGCACGTTCCCAGGACAGACAAGGCAAAGCCACTGTAATCCAGCACTTGAGAGATTGAGACAGGAGGAGGATCATGATTTCTAGCTCTTAGTGGGAGGATATAAGAAAGAAATACAAAGAAGAACAGAGAAGAAACGAGAGAATGGCAAAGTGGTGTGGTTGGAGCCCAATGGGTAAAGTGGTGAAAACAAGAATATATATGTGAGTGTGTGTGTGTGTGTGTGTGTTTGTGTCTGTATATATTTATTCTAATATATATATATATATATATATATATATATATATATATATATATTCTACAGCATTCAAAAAAAACAAAAAAACCAAAAAAAAAACCAAAACAACTAAAAAAAATAGTCATCAGTCATAGATAATAGTAAGTCAGAAATAAATGAACAGGAATAATCAAGATTCACCATTCGTGGATATTATGAAATCAGATATAAGTGACCATGAATAATCAATAGTCATCAGTAATATTTCATAGTAAATCAGAAAAAAATAAAGCTGAAATATCAATAGTCATCAGTCATAGATAATAGTAAGTCCTAAATAAATGAACATGAATAATAAATATTCACCATTCATGGATAATGGTAAATCTGAAAAAAATGAACATGAATAATTAACAGTTAGCAGCCATAGTTCATGGGAAGTTAGAAATAAATAAATCTGAAGTATCAATAGTCATCAGTCATAGATAATAGTAAGTCAGAAATAAATGAACATGAATAATCAATATTCACCATTCATGGAAAATGGTAAATCTGAAAAAAATGAACATGAATAATCAATAGTCATCAGTCATAGTTAATAGGAAATCAGAAACAAACAGAGAATAAATATCAATTGTCATCAGCCATATATAATAGTAAGTCAGAAAAAAAAGAACAGGAATAATCAATATTCACCATTCGCGGATAATAGGAAATCAGATATAAATGAACATGAATAGTCAATAGTCATAAGTAATCTTTAATAGTAAACCAGAAATAAATAAATCTGAAATATCAATAGTCATCAGTCATAGATAATAGTAAGTCAGAAATATAAGAACATGAAGAAACAATATTTAGCATTCGTGGATAGTAGTGAATCAGAAATAAATGAACATGAATAATCAATATTCACCATTCGTGGATAATGGTAATGATGAAAAAAGTGAACATGAATAGTCAATAGTCATCAGTCACAGTTCATGGGAAGTCAGAAATTAAAAAAGCTGAAGTATCAATAGTCATCAGTCATAGATGATAGTAAGTCAGAAATAAATGAACAGGAATAATCAATATTCACCATTAATGTATAATAGTGAATCAGAAATAAATGAACATGAATAATCAATAGTCATCAGTCATAGTTCATGGGAAATCAAAAATAAGTAAAGCTGAAGTATCAAAAGTCATCAGTCAAAGATAATAGTAAGTCAGAAATAATGAACATGAATAATCACTATTCACTATTCGTGGATAATAGTAAATCAGAAATAACTGAACATGAATAATCAATAGTCATCAGTGTTAGACCATGGAAACAAAAAGAAATAAATAAAGCTGAAGTATCAATAGTCATCAGTCGAGTGTCGCACCCCCTGGAGACGCTGGCACCAACTTTATTACATCACTAGGACGCAGAAGGTTGGTCCTCTCAGAAGTCTCCACGGCAACCACCCTAGCAACAGTCTAGCATCGACGAGATTCTAATGGCCCTGGGTTCTACAGGCCCTTCAGTGTTGAGGAGCGCAAAGGGCCTAGAGACAATGGAGATATGAGAGAGCTGTCTGCCGAGCTGCGAACTGAAGAGCAAGGGAAAGGTAGTCCAGAACGAGGCTCGGAGAAAAGCATCCCCGCTTGGAGGAAAATAAAGATTGTTAGGCCGAACTGAAAACAAACTCAAGGGAACTTGTTTTATACTGGGAATGGCATTACTAGTCGCTGGAAAAAGGATCGGCCAAAATAAACGGCGTTGAGACGATTCTACTAAAAGAGGGGGGAAAACCTTTAAATTTTCTTTTTAAAGATAGGGATTCTCTGTGTAGGACTAGCTGTCCTGGAACCAAAATTGCAGACAAAGCTGGACTCAAACTTAAAGATTTACCTGCCTCTGCTTCCGGAGTTCTGGGATTGGAGGCATGCAGGGGCAGGCTGGATCTTCCCCGTGAGTTCAAAGCCAGCCTAGAATACAGAGCAAGTTCCCAGGACAGACAAGGCAAAGCCACTGTAATCCAGCACTTGAGAGACTGAGACAGGAGGAGGATCATGAGATCCAGCTCTTAGTGGGAGGACACAAGAAAGAAATACAAAGAACAGAGAAGAAAAGAGAGAATGGCAAAGTGGTGTGGTTGGAGCCCTGTGGGTGAAGTGGTGAAAACAAGAATATATATGAGAGTGTGTGTGTGTGTGTGTGTGTGTGTGTGTGTGTGTGTTTATGTATATATTCAAATATATAAGTATTCTACAGCATCCATAAACAAAAAACAAAAAAAAAACAAAAAAAAAAAACAAAAACAACAAAAAAAACATAGTCATCAGTCACAGATAATAGTAAGTCAGAAATAAATGAATAGGAATAATCAATATTCACGATACTTGGATAATAGTAAATAAGAAATAAATAAAGATGAATAACCAATAGTCATCAGTCATAGCTAATAGGAAATCAGAAATAAATAAAGCTGAAATATCAATAGTCATCAGTCATAGTTAAAAGTAAATCAGAAATAAATGAACAGGAATAATCAATACTCACCATTCGTGGATAATAGTAAATCAGAAATAAAAGAACATGAATAATCAATATACAGCATTCGTGGATAATAGTAAATCAGATATAAATGAGCAAGAATAATCAATAGTTATCAGTCATACTTAATATTAAACCAGAAAAAAATAAGGTGAAATATCAATAGTCATCAGTCATAGATAATAGTAAATCAGAAATAAATGAACATGAATAATCAACATTCAGAATCTTGGATAATAGTTAATCAGAAAAAAATGAAGATGAATAATCAATAGTCATCAGTCATACTTAATAGTAAGTAAGAAATATATAACGCTGAAATATCAATAGTCATCAGTCATAGATAAAAGTAAGTCAGATTTAAATGAACAGGAATAATCAATATTCACCATGCGTGGATAACAGTTCATCAGAAATAAATGAACATGAATAATCAGTAGTCATCAGTCATTCTTAATGGGAAATCAGAAATAAATAAAGGTGAAGTATCAATAGTCATCAGTCA
>NW_021617225.1:0-3130 GCF_004785775.1 Grammomys surdaster | reverse complement strand
AAAGCAATGGTTAGAGGATTGTACACTTATAAAGGATTATACTCTCACAATCAGTGCTGTATCCCTTACAAAACAGCATGTAATTACAGCTTAGGCACTGTCAATCTGCCCAATTCTTTCTCCCATCTGATTTTAATATGTAATGCACTCTCATTTGTCAGGTGAACATTAGAGTTACAGCCACTTTGTCTACACTGCCGGTAGCAATAGAAAATGAAGGGCAGAAAGAACACAAAATCTAGCTGACAAAATCACCTTTAAATGGTTGTTATAACATTTTTAAGTTGGTTTATGATTTTTCTGTAGCAAGAATAGTTTCAGAGATGAAAAGCAAATATCCTCTTATAGATAGGATACACTAAAAACAAAGACTTGCTTTATTTTGATGGTCTGAGAGCTTTCTGCCAATGAAACATATTGCATGAAAAAGGGAAAATGACATTAAGAAACAGACTGACTTGTTTTGTTTGAATTTAAAGAATGATAATAAATTATAGTTGAATCAAAATGTAATAGTCTTTGTAATAGTCATTTATGATATTTTTTATGTTGGTTTGTTTGGTTTTTTTTCTTTTTTATCAAGAGCCAAACTGAGATAGTGACACTTTGATTCTTGTTTTGAAGAATGTGTTTAAATATTTAGCATTTTTATATATCAGTTTGTATATGTTTAACATAATATAAAATTAATGTAGACATACTGTATGATATTGCATATGTCATTTAATTTATTTTTATACTTGTTTAAACATTAGTTTTCCTTAAAGAGAAGCAAAGCTATTCTTTTGGAATTAAAGGAGCAGGAAACACTATAATTCCACAATCGAAAATCATGAGAACTCATACAAGAAAATGACCACAGCTTGTTTTCTGCATGATACAGATTTCACATTGCTGAGAGTAAACTTGATTTAACAGATGTAGACAGGGCCCAAGAATGAGCTTACTATAAACTCCAGTGTGATGCTCACTTTCTAAACAGACAGAATGAGAATTGGATCTGTCAAAGTCATTCCTCCCTGGGCTTCCCAATTTTGTGTCTCTATGTTCATTATTGCTTCCCTACTTTGCATTTACAATTAGGAAAACTGAATTAATGTTTTTAGATTGGACTAATTTCTTCTCTCACACAATGTATTCTGACTACTGTTTTTGCTCCAGGTAATCCTCATAAGTCTAGCCTACTTTCCCTCTTCACCAGATCCACTCTCCCTGCTCCATGTCCTCTTCAGAAAAGAACATACCTCCAAGAGGAGACAGCCAAATAAGACCAAAGAAACAAAAGGCAATAGACCTCATCCTGAATCTGGACAGGGCAACTCAATTGGAGGAAAAGAAGCTGAAAGGGTTTATGGCTCCATGGGGAGAGCAACAATACCAACCAACCAGTTCTATCTGTGGTCTAAACCACAAACCTGAGAGCAAACAGGGAGGGACCCATGGCCCCAGCTGTATGTGTAGGAAAGGATGACATTGTCAGTCATAGGTGGGTGAGGAAATCCTTGGTCCAGTGAAGGCTGGATGTGGGGTAAATCGTGTGTGTGGAGGTGGAAGGGGGAGGGTAGCTGGGGCATATACTCATAGAAGCAGGAGGAGTGGGGGTGCTATACGGGGTTCCTGCAGTGGGGGGAATGGGTATAGGGGATTACATCTGAATTCTTAATAAAATATCAAATAAAAAATAAAGAAAACCAGGAGTGTAAAATATCATTCCTTTGTTTAAATTGCCACATTCCACTTCCTGGTCCCCATATGCTTGATCAAACACATGAATGTATGGTGACCATATTTTAAAGTAGCATAATGCAAAATACATGAGGTTCAAATTGAAAAGTCCAAAAATGTTAAAAGTCCAAAGTTCAAAGTCTCTTCAGAAATTCATCTAATCATGTAACTGTAATCCCCTGTATTTTCAAAACAAATAGCAAATAATGTACATCCAAATTCACAGGAAATATACTTCACCAATCCTAAATGGCCTTGTGAGGAAATAATGCACCAAAAGATGACCAAAAGCCAGCAGGGCAATCTCTAAAATCTGCATCTTCATATATGACATCAAAGCTTTCTTCGGATTTCTGACTCCTTTCTGATTTCTTCACTACAGAACAACTCTTTCTCTTTGGCTGGTTTTACTCCCTGAAAGCAGTTTTCCTGAGCAGGTGCCCCACAGCTCGGGCACCTCAAAATCTTGGGGTCTCCAAGGTAACTTCAATATTACACCTTCATGTTTCTGTATCTGGGATCCACATATGATCTTCTGCGCATCATAAAAGACAATGGGTCACTTCTACAACTCTACCCTCTACAGCACTCAAGGTTCTGGTTGACTCCAGTCTGCTGCAGCTGCTGCTGATGGTCTTTCTACTCATCCCATGGCACTGACATCTTCAATATGCTGGGTCCTCCTGCTGCAACTACACTTCATTGCTTTCCTCACATACACTCCCTTCATGGGGCAAAGCCTTAGCTGTTCTCCATAACACATTCATGTCTTAAAAGTGGTGCCATGTTAGTGATGTTTACACATGACAATAACCACCTGCACCACAATGTACAACCTTGGGTACCTCTGGAACACAGTTTCATTGTCCTCTCAGAAAACACTCCCCAGAATATTTCACCTCAGTGATGCTGGTTTATTCTTCAACACCACTAATTTATTAACTATAGCTAACCATTATCATCTGTGTCAGTAGTCCCTTCTAGTCTTGCCTCTAAAGCCAAAGCCACATGGACAAAGCTACTGCGTTCTACTGCTTGCTGTGCCTGGAAAATGCTTATTCTATTACATTATCACCAACTTTATAATTTCCAACAACTTCACTGCCTGAGTTTGGCAGTATTACAACTGACTCAGTAGTTTTACATTGAACTCAGAATTCTGCACGGCTCTGTCTTCTGAATAATGGGATAAAATGTGTGTGCATGTGGGTGTGCATCTGCATGTGTGTGTCTGTGTTTGTGTGACACTTTGCCTGTACTCAAGCTTTCCTTTACTTGTTCTGCACCAGGATGTCTTGAACCAGAAGTCTGCTTGGGATTTGAGGCATGTACCACCATGCCTGGACCTAAGTATTTCCTTTATAACCTTTTTGCATACTGGACAGTATGGCCATGTCAAATGGAT
>NW_021617224.1:0-1126 GCF_004785775.1 Grammomys surdaster | reverse complement strand
GAATTCATACAGGAGAGAAACCTTACAAATGCACTCAATGTGACAAAGGCTTTGCCCAACGATGGCATCTTAGTGTTCATCAGAGAATTCATACAGGAGAAAAACCTTACAAATGTAGTGATTGTGGCAAATGTTTTACTGAAAAAGGCAGTCTGAGAAGGCATCAGAGAATTCATTCTGGAGAGAAACCTTACAAATGTAGTGAATGTAACAAAGGCTTTGCCTCACAATCTTATCTTAGTATTCATCAAAGAATTCATACAAGAGAGAAACCTTACAAATGCACTCAATGTGACAAATGCTTTGCCTGACCATCGAATCTTAGTGTTCATCAGAGAATTCATACAGGAGAGAAACCTTACAAATGTAGTGAATGTAACAAACACTTTGCCTCACAATCTTATCTTAGTATTCATCAAAGAATGCATACAGGAGAGAAACCTTACAAATGCACTCAATGTGACAAATGCTTTGCCCAACCATCGAATCTTAGTGTTCATCAGAGAATTCATACAGGAGAAAAACCTTCAAAATGCCATGAATGTGACTAATAATTTACCCATATAGTTAATGTGAGAAGGCATCAGAGAATTCATACATGAGATAAACCTTACAAATTTTGTGTATGTGGCAAATGCACTACCCACAATGTCAGTCTGTGACATTATCAGAGATTTCATACAGTATAGAAACATTATGAATGAAGTAAATGAGACAACCCTCTACCAAGAAATAGCATCTTAAAATTTATTAGAGAATACTTAATGGAGGAAAACTTTCAAATGTATTTAAAGTATAAATCTTTTACTTTTGGCTTATCTGTTAGAGGGTAACTGAGAATTCATACTGGTGAGAATATTAACACATGTAATGCATGTGAAAATATCTTTGACTTCATTTCAGGTCAGAGGAAACATCTAAAATTTTTTAGTGGGGAAAGTTCTTCTGTTGGGAAAAATGGGGCATATGTTCTATCTGGTTAGTGCTAAATTCATGTAGGCTATGCATATGCATAGTGAAACAATCAAAATCATTCACTGGCACTAATTTGTCTCTGCAAAAAAAAAAAAAAAAAAAACAAATGAGATTATGGGGGCTATACCAAACCAAAGGATGTTAGAAACTA
>NW_021617223.1:2937-5355 GCF_004785775.1 Grammomys surdaster | reverse complement strand
GTGTCAAGGTAACTGTAACCTCATGAAATGAATTTGGAAATATTCTATCTGTTTATGTTTTGTGAATTTATTTGAGTATCATTGGCATTATCCCTTCTTTAACAGTCTGGTAAAAATCTATGTAATTTAAGCATTAGTACTAATCATTTTGTTTACAAATGTCAGTACCCCTGCATTTGAGACATAGATAGTAAGAATCAAAAGATCGCCTTGGTTAATCTTTCATTGATGAATATGAGTTGACTTTTTTTGTCTCCATGAATTTATTTTGGTTTGAAATCTCGTTTGTTGAATATTAGAATGGATAAACCAGGTTGCTTCTTAAGTCCATTTTCTAGTACAGATTAGATAAGAATATTAAGTGTTGACATCTTGAACAGAAAGCAGAATGCAGAGAGAATAAACTGGTGGTAGTGAGATGATACTTTCCCAAAGTTTCTGACTGTGATGATATACTTCTTCTTATCCCCTATCCCAGGACTCCAAGCAACATTAAATATTTGAAACCAAGTGTTCAAATTCTAAAATTTATTTGAAGCCTTTCTTACTTAAACCACTAGAGTAAACCCTCCTCTCAAGGTTCAGAGGTCACCATGGAGCAGATATTTGAAAGATTGAAATAACCATAGGTAAAACAGATTTTCTCTGTAATCAATCACTACCTATGGTTAAAGAACACATAAAGTATGATGGGGGTATGTACTGCTACAAATTTAGAGAAGGAATAGAAGGGAGAAAATTAGGAGTGTACTTTTCACATAAACACACACCAGTTAAGAATAATGGAACTATATTTTTGGTTGTGAGCCTAGCCTTTAACAGCTGAGCCATCTCCTGAGATTCCATCTCACACCAGTCAGAATGGCTAAGATTAAAAACTCAGGTGATAGTAGATGCTGGCGAGGGTGTGGACAAAGAGGAACACTCCTCCTTTGTTGGTGGGACTGCAAGATGGTGCAACTACTTTGGAAATCAGTCTGGCGGTTCCTCAGAAAATTGAACCAAACATTATCTGAGGATCCAGCTATACCACTCCTAGGCATATACCCAGAAGATGCTTGAACGTATAACAAGGACATATGCTCAACTATGTTCATAGCAGCCTTGTTTATAATAGCTAGGAGCTGGAAAGAACCCAGATGTCCTTCAACTGAGGAATGGATTCAAAAAATGTGGTATATTTACACAATGGAGTATTACTCAGCTATTAAAAACAATGAATTCGAGAGTTTTCTAGGTAAATGGATGGAACTAGAAATTATCATCCTGAGTGAGGTAAGCCAATCACAAAAGAACACACATGGTATTCACTCACTGATTATTGGATATTAGCCCAGAACCTTGAAATGCCCAAGATGCAACTCACAGGCCACATGAAGCTCATAAAAAAGGAAGACCAAGTGGGGGTGATTCAGTTCTTCTTAGAAGGAGCAACAAAATACTCAAGGGAGCAAATATGGAGACAAAGTGAGGGACAGAACCTGAAGGAGGGGCCGTCTCAAGACGACTCCACCTGAGTATCTATCCCATGTGCAGTCACCAAAGGTAGATGCTGATGTGGAAGTCAGGAAGTGCATGCCGATAAGGGCCTGATATGGATGTCTCCTCAGAGGCCTTCAAGAGTCTGACATATTCAGAGGCAGATGCTCACAACTAGCCATTGAACTGATCATGGGGTTCTCAATGGAGGAGTTAGAGTGAGGACTGAAGGAACTGAAAGGGTTTGTGGCACCATGAGGAGAGCAACAATACCAACCAACCACAGCTCCCAGGGTCTAAACCACCAGCCTGCGAGCACTTAGTGGGGGGATCCAGGGCTTCAACTGAATATGTAAGACTGGAGGGCCCTGCTGGGCATAGGTGGAAGAAGAGAACCTTGACCTCATGAAGGCTGGATGCCCCAGGGGGTGGGAATTTTGAGGGTGGGAAGGTGGGAGTGGGGGGGAATAGATAGAGGTTACATCCACAGAGAAGAAGGAGGAGGGGTGAGAGGATTGAGGGTTCCGGGGTGGGTGGGAGATGGGGTAAGGGGACAACATAGGAAATGTAAATAAAACATCCAATAAAAAAAAAGATACTGAGAGACAGAATTGATTATTAAATAAAGATATTGACAGAACTGGTTTTTAAACAAAGATATTGTCAGAATTTTTTTTTAAATAAAGATATTGACAGAACTGTTTATTAAATAAAGATATTGTCAGAATTGATTATTAAATAAAGATATTGACAGAATTGGTTTATAAATAAAGATATTGACAGAATTGGTTAATAAAAACAATATTGACAGAAGTGGTTTTTAAATAAAGATATTGACAGAATTGGTTATTACATAATTGATTACTAAGTAAAAATATTGACAGAATTAGTTCTTAAATAAAGATATAGACAGAATTGGTTTTTAAATAAAGATTTTGA
>NW_021617223.1:965-2927 GCF_004785775.1 Grammomys surdaster | reverse complement strand
GGTTTTTAAATAAAGATTTTGACAGAATTGGTCATTACATAATTGATTATTAAATAAAGATATTGACAGAATTAGTTATTTAATAAAGATATTGACAGAATTGCTTATTAGAAAAATATGTTGCCAGACAGAATTTGTTATTAAATAAAGTTATTGACAGAATTGGTTGTTATAGAATAGATTATTAATAAATATATTGTCAGAATTGGTTATTAAATCAAGATACTGACATAACTGTTTAGTAAATAAAGATATTGACCGAATTGTTTGTTACAGAATTGATTATTAAATAAAGATATTGACAGAATTGTTTTTTATATAAAGATATTGACAGAATTGGTTTTTAAATAAAGATATTGATAGAACTGTTTAATAAATAAATGTATTGACAGAATTGGTTACTAAATAAAGATATTGACAGAACTGGTTTTTAAATAAAGATATTGACAGAGTTGGTTTTTAAATAAAGATATTGACAGAACTGTTTATTAAATAAAGATATTGTCAGAATTGGTTTTTAAATAAATGTATGGACAGAATTGGATAATAAAAAACTATATTGACAGACTTGGTTTTTAAATAAAGATATTGACAGAATTGGTTATTACAGAATTGGTTATTAAATACAAATATTGACAAAACTGGTTATTAAATAAAGATATTGACAGAAATGTTTATTAAATGAAGATATTGACAGAATTGGTTTTTAAAGAAAGATGTTGACAGAATCGGTTACTAAAGATACTGACAGAAATGTTTTTTATATAAAGACACTGACAGAATTGGTTTTTAAATAAAGATATTGACAGAATTGGTTTTTAAATAAAGATATTGACAGAATTGTTTTTTAAATAAAGACACTGACAGAATTGGTTTTTAAATAAAGATATTGACCGAAATTATTTTTAAATAAAGATATTGACAGAACTGTTTATTAAATAAAGATATTGACAGAAATGGTTATTAAAAAAAGATATTGAGAGAACTGGTTACTAAAGATATTGACAGAATTATTTATTAAAAAATAATATTCACAGAATTGGTTATTAATTAAAGATATTGACCTACAGAATTGGTTATTATAAACAAATATTGACAGAACTCGTTTTTAAGTAAACATATTGACAAAGTTGGTTTTTTAATAAAGATATTGACAGAATTGTTTTTTAAATAATGATATTGACAGAATTGGTTACTAAATAAAGATACTGACATAATTGTTTATTAAATAATGACATTGACAGAATTGGTTTGTACATAAAGATATTGACAGAATTGGTTTTTAAATAAATATATTGACATAATTGGTTATGAAATAAAGTTATTGACAGAGTTAGTTGTTAAATAAAGATATTGACAGAATTGGTTATTAAATAAGATATTGACAGAATTGGTTATTACAGAATTGATTATTAAATAAAGATATTGACAGAATTGGTTATTACAGAATTGATTATTAAATAAAGATATTGAGAGAACTGTTTATTAAATAAAGATATTGACAAAATTGGTTTTTAAATAAAGATATTGACAGAATTAGTGTTTAAATAAAGATGTTGACAGAATTGGTTTTTAAATAAAAATATTGACTGACTATGTTACTACATAATTGGTTATTAAATAAAGATATTGACAGAATTGGATATTAAATAAAGCTATTGACAGACAGAATTGATTATTATATACAGATATTGACAGAACTGGTTATTATACAAAGATATTGACAGTATTGGTTTTTAAATAAAGATATTGAGAGAACTGGCTATTAAATAAATATATTGACAGAATTATTTATTAAAGAAAGGTATTGACAGAATTGGTTATTAAATAAAGATAATGAAAGAATAGTTTATTAAATAAAGATATTGAGAGACAAATTTGGTTTTTAAATAAAGATACTGACAGAACTGGATTTTAAATAAAGATATTGACAGAACTGGTTTTTTAATAAAGATATTGATA
>NW_021617223.1:0-865 GCF_004785775.1 Grammomys surdaster | reverse complement strand
ATATTGACAGAATTGGTTATTAAATAAAGATATTGACAGAATTGTTTTTAAAATAAAGATATTGACAGAGTTGATTATTACATAATTTATTATTAAATAATGATATTGACATAATTTTTTATTAAATAAAGATATTGACAGAACTGGGTATTAAGTAAAGATATTGACAGAATTGTTTATTAAATAAAGATATTGACAGAATTTGTTATTAAATAAAGATATTGCCAGACATAATTTGTTATGAAATAAAGATATTGACAGAATTGGTTATTACAGAATTGATTATTAAAGAAATATATTGACAGAATTGGTTATTAAATATAGATACTGACAGAACTGTTTAGTAAATAAAGATATTGACTGAATTATTTATTACAGAATTGATTATTAAATAAAAATATTGACAGAATTGGTTTTTAAATAAAGATAATGACAGAAAAAAAACCAACTTTGTCAATATCGTATTTAATAATCAATTTTGTAATAACCAATTCTCTCAAAATCTTTATTTAATAACCAGTTCTGTCAATATCTTTACTTTATAAACATTTCTGTCAATATCTCTATTTAACAATCAATTATGTAGTAATCAATTGTATCAATATCTTTATTTAAATACCAATTCTTTCAATATCTTTATTTAATAAACAATTCTGTCAGTATCTTTATTTAATGAACAGTTCTGTCAATATATTTATTTAAAAACCATTTCTGTCAATATTTTATTTAATAACCAACTCTGTCAATATCATTATTTAATAACCAATTCTGTTAATATCTTTATTTAAAAACAGTTTCTGTCAATATCTTTATTAAATAACCATTTCTGTCTATATCTTTATTTAATAAACATTTATGTCAATAT
>NW_021617222.1:0-2636 GCF_004785775.1 Grammomys surdaster | reverse complement strand
ATAGTGAAAACTTGAAGAAAAATAACAAAGCCAATTATAAATTATAATCAAGGGGAAGAGAAATCAAAGAAAGCTATGAACAAGAAGAAATTTGCTTTTATAATTCATATAAAATAGAAAATTGATAAGGAGACCATTTGATTTGTAAAGAAATGTGATTTAAAAAAATTTTTACTGATAAAATTAAACATTTACTAGGCCAAAAATTAATAAATTTGAAAACACTGTGGAAAAATCAAACAAAAGAGATATCAAAGAACTTTATGAAAAATGAATGATTTGCATTTAAATTTCATAAAAAATAGAAAATTGATTAGAAGATCATTAGATATTTAAAGGAATGTGATTTAAAAAGGTTTTTCCTGAAAAAATTAAACATTTACTTGGCAAAAAATTCATAAAATTGAAAACATTGTGGAAAAATCAAACAAAAGAGATATCAAAGTAATTTATGAAAAAAAAGAAACTTGCACTTAAAATTCATAAAACATAGAAAATTGACAAGGAGAACATTTGATTTGTAAAGGAATGTGACTTAAAACAGTTTTCCTGATAAAATTGAATATTTAATTGGCAAAATTTCATAAAACTGAAAACACTGTGGAAAAAACTAGTGAAAAATTCAGGAAAAATGGGGAAAACTTGAAGAAAAATTACACAGTCAATAATAAACTATAATCAACCTGAAGAGAAATCAAAGAAAATTATAAAAAAGGAGAAATTTGCATTTAAAATTCATAAAAAATAGAAAATTGATAAAAAACCATTTGATTTGTAAAGGAATGTGATTTAAAACAGGTTTTCCTGACAAAATTGAACATTTACTTGGCAAAAATTTATAAAACTGAAAACAATGTGGAAAAAACTAGTGAAAAATTCAGGAAAAATAGTGAAAACTTAAAGAAATATTACACAGTCAATAATAAACTATAATCAAACGGAAGAGAAATCAAAGAAAATTATGAAAAAGGAGAAATCAGTATTGAAAATTCATAAAAAAATAGAAAATTGATAAGGAGACCAATTGATTTGTAAAGGAATGTGATTTAAAACAGTTTTTCCTGATAAAATTGAACATTTACTTCACAAATAATTCATAACAATGAAATGACTGTGAAAAAACCTTCTGAAAAATTCAGGAACAATAGTGAAAACTTGAAGAAAAATTACAAAGCCAATAATAAACTATAATCAAACGAAAGTGAAAACAAAGAATATTAAGATAAAGGAGAAAATTGCATTTGAAATTCTTAACAAATAGAAAATTGATAAGGAGACCATTTGATTTGTACAGTAATATGATTGCAAACAGTTTCTTCTGGTAAAATTGAACATTTAATTGGCAAAAAAAATTCATAAAATTGAAAACACTGTGGAAAAAGCTAGTGAAAAATTCAGGAAAAATAGTGAAAACTTGAAGAAAAATTACAAAGCCAATAATAAACTATAATCAAGGGGAAGAGAAATAAAAGATAATTATGAAAAAGGAGAAATCAGTATTGAAAATTCATAAAAAAAATAGAAAATTGAAAAGGAGACCATTTGATTTGTAAAGGAACGTGCTTTAAAACAGTTTTTCCTGATAAAATTGAACATTTAATTGGCAAAAAATTCATAAAATTGAAAACACTGTGGAAAAATCAAACAAAAGAGACATCAAAGAAATTTTTTTAAAGGGAGAAATTTGCATTTAAAATTCATAAGGAATGGAAAATTGATAAGGAGACCATTTGATTTTTAAAGTAATGTTATTTAAAACAGCTTTTCCTCATAAAATTAAACATTTACTTGGCAAAAAATTCATTAAATCGAAAACACTGTGGAAAACGCTAGTGAAATATTCAGGAAAAATAGTGAAAACTTGAAGAAATATTACACAGTCAATAATAAACTACAATCAAACGGAAGAGAAATCAAAGTAAATCATGAAACAGGAGAAATTTGTATTGAAAATTCATAAAAAATACAAAATTGATAAGGAGAACATTTGATTTGTAAAGGAGTGTGATTTAAAACAGTTTTTCAGGATAAAATTGAACATTTACTTGGCAAAAAATTCATAAAATTGAAAACACTGTGGAAAAATCAAACAATAGAGATATCAAAGTAATTTATGAAAATAGAGAAATTTGTATTGAAAATTCATAAAAAATAGAAAATTGATGTGGAGACCATTTGATTTGTAAAGGATTGTGATTTAAAACAGTTTCTCCTGATGAAATTGAACATTTACTTGGCAAAAAATTCATAAAATTGAAAACACTGTGGAAAAATAAAGCAAAAGAGTTATCAAAGAAGTTTTTCAAAACGTAGAAATTTGCATTTAAAATTCATAAAAAATGGAAAATTGATAAGGAGGACATTTGATTTGTAAAGGAATGAGGTTAAAAACTATTTTTCCTGATAAAATTAAACATTGACTTTGCAAAAAATTCATAAAATTGAAAACACTGTGGAAAAATCAAACAAAAGAGATATCAAAGAACTATGAAAAAGGAGTAATTTGCATTTAAAAATCATAAAACATGGAAAATTGATAAGGAGACCATTAGATTTGTAAAGAATGGGATTTAAAACAATATTTCCTGATAAAATTGAACATTTACTTGGCAAGAAACTCATAAAATTGAAAACAC
>NW_021617221.1:0-3174 GCF_004785775.1 Grammomys surdaster | reverse complement strand
TTATCTGGAAAAACAGTTTTAAATCACATTCCTTTACAAATCAAATGGTCTCCTTAACAATTTTCTATTTTTTATGAATTTTAAAAGCAAATTTCTCCTTGTTCATAACTTTCTTTGATTTCTCTTCAGTTTGATTATATTTTATCATTGGCGTTTTAATTTTTCTTAAAGTTTTCAGTATTTTTCCTGAATTTTTCACTACCTTTTTCCACAGTGTTTTCAATTTTATGAGTTTTTTGCCTAGTATATGTTCAATTTTGTCAGGAAAAACTGTTTAAATCACATTCCTTTACAAATCAAATGGTATCCTTATCAATTTTCTATTTTTATGAATGTTTAATACAAATATCTCCATGTTCATGACTTTCTTTGATTTCTCTTCTGTTTGATTATAGTTTATTATTGGCTTTGTAATTTTTCTTCAAGTTTTCAATATTTATCCTGAATTTTTCACTAGCTTTTTCACAGTGTTTTCAATTTTATGAATTTTTTGCCAAGTAAATGTTCAATTTTATCAGGAAAAACTGTGTTAAATCACATCGCAGTGTGATGTTGACATTCTGTAGGTCTTTGCTACCAGTGATGACCGCGACAGTTTTATGAATGTTTTGACAAGTAAATGTTCAATTTTATCAGGTAAAACTGTTTTAAATCACATTCCTTTACAAATCAAATGGTCTCCTTATCAATTTTCTATTTTTATAAATTTTAAAAGCAAATTTCTCCTTGTTCATAACTTTCTTTGATTTCTCTTCCATTTGATTATAGTTTATCATTGGGGTTTTAATTTTTCTTCAAGTTTTCAGTGTTTTTCCTGAATTTTTCACTAGCTTTTTCCACAGTGTTTTCAATTTTATGAATTTTTTGCCTAGTAAATGTTCAATTTTCTCAGGAAAAACTGTTTTAAATCACATTCCTTTACAAATCAAATGCAATCCTTATCAATTTTCTATTTTTTATGAATGTTCAATACAAATATCTCCATGATCATGACTTTCTTTGATTTCTCTTCCGTTTGACTATAGTTTATTATTGGCTTTGTAATTTTTCTTCAAGTTTTCACTATTTTTCCTGAATATTTCAATAGCTTTTTTTTAGTTTTTTCAATTTTATGAATTTTTTGCCAAGTAAATGTTCAATTTTACCAGGAAAAATTGTTTGAAATCACATTCCTTTAAAAATGAAATGGTCTGCTTTCAATTTTCTATTTTTTATGAATTTTAAAAGCAAATTTTCCTTGTTCTTCACTTTCTATGATTTCTCTTCCGTTTGATTATAGTTTATTATTGGCTTTTTAAATTTTCTTCAAGTTGTTTCAATTTTTCCTGAGTTTTTCACTAGCTTTTTCCACAGTGTTTTCAATTTTATGAATTTTTGACCAAGTAAATGTTCAATTTTATCAGGAAAAACTGTTTTAAATCACATTCCTTTACAAATAAAATGGTCTCCTTATAAATTTTCTATTTTTTATGAATTTTAAATGAAAATTTCTCCTTTTTTTATAAATTTCTTTGATTTTTTTTAAGTGATTTTACCTTTATTTCTTATTTCCTTCACTTTAAGCCAATCATTAAATTTCACAGTGATTTTTGGGGTGGGGCAGAAGGAAGGCATCATTCCGAATGATGGAGACCAGCCCGGTGGCCTCACTGGGGAAACTGTAGGAGCAGAGACTGGCAGGCAGGCAGGTAGGTGATGTTCCGAGAGCGGGAGAGCTGGTAGGCAATGTGTTCGGCAGCTGCCAGCTTCCGCAGCTCGATCAGGCCGTCCCCTGCGGTGGCCAGCGAGTTGGCGATCAGCTCAGCTGCCTTGGAGTCACCCTCAGCAGAGATGATGGCTGCCTTCTTCTGCTGCTCAGCCTTTTCCACCACGAATCTGGCTCTCTCTGCTTCCTGATGAGCCACCTGCTTGGCTTCTACTGCCTCTGGGAACTCCTTCCCGAAGGTCAGATGTGTCAGGGACACGTCATCCAGGAGGAGCCCAAATGTTGCTGCTCACTCTGTGAGGTCATCGCTCACCTGCCTGGAGACCAGCTCTCGCTGGGTAATCAATTCTCCAGCATCAAACCGAGCCACCACGGACTTGAGGATCTCTGTGGTGATAGACAGCAGCACCCGCTCATCACAGTCGTCGCAGATGCTGGTGTAGATACGAGGGAGCTGGCTGGCCACTGGCCGGAAGAGGATGCGCAGTGTGATGTTGACGCTCTGTAGGTCTTGGCTACCAGTGATGACCGGGACATTCCGTGGTCGAGAGCGGCACTCAAAGATAATTGGTTTCTGTACCCAAGGGATGAGAAAGTGAGTCCCTTCCCCTCCCACAATGTCCTGTACGCCACGGAATCGGTCAAAGATGACAGCTCTGTGTCCAGCATCCACATTATATAGAGCAGAGTTCACCACGCCTCCTGCAACTGCTAACGCCAGGCCGAACTTTCCGATGGACTCAAACACTTTGGCAGCCATGACTCCTTCTGTTGCTTCCACTCACACCTGCTTTCACTCTGACCTCCACATGAATTCCCCAGCTTGATATTTCTTTTGTTTGATTTTTCCACAGTGTTTTCAATTTTTTGAATTTTTGCCAAGTAAATGTCCAATTTTATCAGGAAAAACTGTTTTAAATCACATTCGTTTACAAATCAAATGGTCTCCTTATCAATTTTCTTTTTTTTATGACTTTTAAATTCAAAATTCTTCTTGTTCATAACTTTCTTTGATTTCTCTTCCGTTTGATTATAGTTTATCATTAGCTTTTTAATTTTTCTTCAAGTTTTCAATATTTTTCACTAGCTTTTTCCACAGTGTTTTCAGTTTTATTAATTTTTTGCCAAGTAAATCTTCAATTTTATCAGGAAAAACTGTTTTAAATCACATTCCTTTCCAAATCTAATGGACTCCTTATCCATTTTCTTTTTTTTATGAATTTGAAGTGCAAATTTCTCCTTTTTCATAAATTTCTTTGATATCTCTTTTGTTTGATTTTTCCACAGTGTTTTCAGTTTTATGAATTTCTAGCAAAGTAAATGTTCAATTATATCAGGAAAAACTGTTTTAAATCACATTGCTTTACAAATCAAATGGTTTCCTTATCAATTTACTATTTTTAATGATATTTAAGTGCAAATTTCTCCTTTTTTAAAAGTCTCTTTGATATGTCTTTTGTTTGACTTTT
>NW_021617220.1:0-1238 GCF_004785775.1 Grammomys surdaster | reverse complement strand
TTATATGTGACATTTCTGTTAGGACTTGTGTTTGCTTTAAAGGATAAACACTTGTACCATCCAGTCATGTATACTTCATTGTTTCATATGGCATGTAAAATCAGATGCTAGATTTCAGCAGAAAAACACGATAGACCATATTGAACAAACCTACTCTAAAGATAAGACCATTGCAAAGCATTTATTCTTCCAGTGCTAAAGGCAAATACAGCACAGCTGAAAACAATGAAACCACCTTACTTGTGACATTTCATTTAGGAAGTGTGTTTGGTTAAATGCAAAAACACTTGTACCATCCGGCCATGTATATTTCATAGTTTCATATGGCATGTCAAAGAAATTTGCTAGATTCCAGCAGAAAAGCACTATACAACATATTGAACAAACTTACTGTAAAGATAGGCACATTGCAATGCATTCGTACTTCCATAGTTAAAGGTAAGTACAAAAATGCTGAAAAATTGAAATCACATTACATGTGACATTTCAGTTAGGACATGTGTTTGGTTTAAAGCATAAACACTTGGACCATCCGGTCATGTATATTTCATTGTTTCATATGGCATGTCCAAGAAAGTTGCTAGATTCCAGAAGAAAAGCACTATACAACATATTAAACAAACCTACAGTAAAGATAAGCGCATTGCCAGGCATTCTTACTTCCAGAGCTAAAGGCAAGTACAACACAGCTGAAAACACTGAAACCACCTTACATTTGACATTTCAGTTAGAAAGTGTGTTTGGATTATAGCAATAACACTTGTACCATCTGGACATGTATATTTCATTGTTTCATATGGCATGTCCAAGTAAGTTGCTAGATTCCAGCAGAAAATCACTATACAATATATTGAACAAACCTACTGTAAAGGTAAGCACATTGCAAGGCATTCTTACTTCCAGAGCTTAAGGCAAGTACAGCACTGCTGACAACACTCAAATCATGTTACATGTGACTGCGGCGTGCAGCCTTGCCGATAAGGAGAACGCCACACTCAGGATTCTTCTGACAGCAATTTATTGTACAGCTCTTTTAGATGGCAGTGAGGCGAGGGACGCCAAGCCCCAAAAACCTGTGGCTTATATAGAGCCTTAGGAGACATGCCACACACTCATTGGCTCTTATGATATCGCCAAATTAGCATACTGGTTTTCGCGCCTTGCGCAGGTCCACATTCAAACAAGGCTCTCAAGAAGAACCAGGAAGCAGGAAACCGGCGCCATGTTGCAATGGCGAA
>NW_021617219.1:1220-4346 GCF_004785775.1 Grammomys surdaster | reverse complement strand
AAAGTCCTTAGTGATAAGAGACATGCAAATTAAAACAACCCTGAGATTCCACCTTACACCAATCTGAATGGCTGAGGTCAAAAACTGACGTGATAACACATGTTGGCTGTATCCCATTTTTATTAGGGTTATTTGAGTCTCTGGAGTCCAACATCTTGAGTTCTTTCCATATATTAAGTATTAACCCTCTACTGAATGTAAAATTAGTACAGATCTTTTTCCAATCTGTTGGTTGCCATTTTGTCCTATTGACAGTGTCCTTTGCCTTACAGAAGCCTTGCAATTTTATGAGGTCCAATTTGTCTATGGTTGATCTTAGTGCATAACACATTGGTGTTCTGTTCAGGAAAATTTCCCCTATGCCCATATGTTCAAGGCTCTTCCGCACTTTCTCTTCTATTAATTTCAGTGTATCTGGTTTTATGTGGAGGTCCTTGATCCACTTTGACTTGAGCTTTGTACGAGGAGATAAGAATGCATTTTGATTTGCATCCTTCTACATACTGACCTCCAGTTAAACCAGCACCATTTGTTGAAAATGCTGTCTTTTTTTTCTACTGGATGTTTTTACCTCCTTTGTCAAAGATCAAGTGACCTAAGGTGTGAGAGTTTATTTCTTGGTCTTCAATTCTATTCCATTGATCAAAGAGTCCTTCTTGTGGAATTTATGTCCGATGGTTTGCATGGCCACCACAAATACCTGAGCTTCCATCCTTACCTTTTTGCTTTTCAAGTTTTTCAGGTTTCTCACTAATCTTCCTGTCTTTCCATGAATCCAGCACTGGTGATGCTGTGGCAAAGTAAACATGAGTGGGCTGGGAATGTAGACACCCTCGAGAGGATATCTGTAATTTTTTGTGTTTGTACAATGAATAGCCCTACATTGTTTTTTCGAGACAGGGTTTCTCTGTGTAGTCCTGGCTCTCCTGGAACTCACTCTGTAGACCAGGCCGGCCTCAAATTCAGAAAACCACCTGCCTCTTCCTCCCAAGTGCTGGGATTAAAGGCGTGTGCCACCACTGCCTGGCCATCCTACATTTTTTAAGCTGATGAAATGGGTGACATAGAAAGAACAACAGTAATGGTACTTCAGAGACAAATGCTTCTAAGGGGACAAAATATAACTAAACAGATAAAAAGAATCTGAAAATAAAAGAGTCATTTGAAGTTGGCAATTATAGCAGGAGTGTGTTATGTGTGTGGCATAACATACAGAGAAGTCAGACTGTTAGGGCTACTATAATTTCTATTCAGGGTATAGTTAAGAACATAATTAGGGTAGTATTACTCTTATTATAGAAACAGAATAGTAAAGAATACCATGTAAAAACCAGTGTCAATGTTTGTGTTGAGTGTTAGAATACTGGCTTTTTTGTCTTTCTTGTAAAGCAAGAAGTGTGGTGGAAACACATTAGGAATTTTGGACTAGCCAGTACAAGTTAATATTCTACCACTGTCTCTCCTCTACAATAACATTGTGTGATATATGAAGAGTTAAATTTTGAAGAAATATTTTTAGCATCAACATGAGTTATGTTTGGTAAGGTTAAATATGCTTCAATTATGAGTTGGACTAAAGTCCAGTGCCCTTCAAAAAAGGATGCAACTTGAATCAGCTGGTTGCTACTTTAGACCCCTTCATGAAGAACCATGAAGTACCAGGGGCTTTGTAAGAGAAGCCAGTTGAAGTCTAAGGACACGACCTAGGATACAGGAATAATTCTACAAATCTGTAAGTTTGATGACAGAACATCCTGCATCACTTTAAAAATCAGGGAGCAGGCATGATTGGTGTACAGAAGGACAGAATCTATTATTGAGAAGTACTCTGCCGGGCAGTAGTGGTGGATGCCTTTAATCCCAACACTGGGGAGGCAGAGACAGGTGGATTTCTGAGTTAGAGGACAGCGTGGTCTACAGAGTGTGTTACAGGACAACCAGGGCTATACTGAGAAACCCTGTCTTGAAAAACAAAAACAAAAACAAAAAACAAAAAAGAGAGAAGTAATCTTTGATAATGAGACGGTGTTCTATATTTGGTAAACATAGCTTTTAGATTTGGCCTCAGTATTTAATAAGATTGTTTACTTTTCCTCAGCTGAATACAGGCCCTGATATGGTGAAGTAACCGATGTTCTTGTCTTTTATATGGGATAATTGAGGTACATCCATTTATGACAAAGGATATCTAGAGTGAGAATTTATTTTCTAAATAACATTTCACATGCTCAGACATAATTTTTGAGGTCTGCTCTACTTTCAATTGCTAAAGAGACAGCCTGCATTTTAAAATGGACCATATTTCCTATTTAGCAAAATCAACTTCTGCTTGTCTTCTGTTAGGCCTCTTGAAAATTCACTCCTAAGTTATCACTTGGGTTTCTGAAGAACCTTTGTATCTACAAGCTTTTCTTTGTCCTATTTTTCCCTCTTAGTGAACATTACTCCGTAGCCTTGCTTGGGCTGACTGTGACTTCCCTTTGAAGCTCTGAGGGAATCCGTCCTGTATTTTGACTCTCCTCAATGTAGACTGGACACAGCATAGAATTAAACTTAGATTACAGCAAGTTTGTCATAAATGTTGTTCTGAAGACAGAGACATTAATCCCATATGTATTTCCCATAAGTCTCATACTCTAAGTGCCTTAAATACCTCACTTATTCATTCAGAATTTCCAAAGGCTTTGTAGGATTTTTATTTGCACTTTTGGAAATTTCCATCCTCATCTCTATATAAATCCTTCTTTACTAAAACTATTTCTGTCTTTTGATCATTCTAACATTTTTTTTTGTTAGTACCATAAGACCTAATAGGTTGAACAAATAAATTCACAATCTATTATGAGGATATTTCTTCAGGGGTGGGGAATGTGCAACATTTATCTCCTCTTTCTAAGTTCTCAATGGTACCACATTTCAAAATAATCATAGTTAAACCAGAGATGTCAGTGAAATTACTGTGTTTAGCCGGGCGGTGGTGGTGCACGCCTTTAATCCCAGCACTTGGGAGGCAGAGGCAGGCAGATTTCTGAGTTTGAGGCCAGCCTGGTCTGCAGAGTGAGTTCCAGGACAGCCAGGACTACACAGAGAAACCCTGTCTCGAAAAACCAAAAAAAAAAAAAAAAA
>NW_021617219.1:0-1120 GCF_004785775.1 Grammomys surdaster | reverse complement strand
AAAAAAAAAAAAAAAAAAAAAAAAAAAAAAAAAAAAAAAGAAATTATTGGGTTTACTTACAAAAATTTGACAAGGTGTTTCTTATGAGATTGTGGCTATCCTACAATCAGTCATATTTAAAATGCCTTACTCAGGCTGGAGAGGTGGCTCAGTAGTTAAGAGCATGGTCCTTCTAGAGGACCTGAGTTCAATTCCCAGCCATCACATGGTGGCTCACCACCATTTGTAATGGAATCCACCCCCTCTTCTGGTGTGTTTGAAGACAGCAACAGTGTACTCACATACATAAAATAAATAAATCATAAAAAAATGCCTTTCTCAGTATGTATGGAGACAACTTCATGTACATAAGAAGTTATACCCTTCTACCTTTTAAAAGTATTGGCCATCCATGTCCTCTCTTTTTTTTTTTTATAGAGATTTAGTAACATTTAAAGAGTCCTGCTGTAGTCATTTTAATTCAATGCAGCTGAAGTTATAAAGGTATAAAGGTATAAAGCGGGTTGTTGTTTAACTTAGGAGATAAGATACAAACACTGTGCTTGAGCTTTCAACCTTTGTATATTTATTTGCTTTTAATGAGGCTTTACTGGATATAAATATCTTTTAAATTATCAACCTGTTTATGTCTGTATATACATTCATATATGTATATATCATACTTAAAAGCACAGATTTATTATTCTTATACGAGTGAGGACAATTACCAATAGAGTAATGTTTCCTGGTCTAGGAGTAGTAAACTCTTTAAAAGTAATTTAGAATCTTAAGGGATAGAGACCATGTTGTGTACTAGAATTGGGATAGGGTTCAAAGAAGTACCATTTTGACCAGAATTGTATGATTACATATATCATGTCCTTAAAAGTAGACATTAATGTTTAAATATATGTCATCAATTTACCTATTCCAAAGAAGGATTCAGACCTGTATTATCATTTTATGTTCATATTACCTGTGTGGACTTATTGATTAAATATATTTTTGTCCTTTCATGTCAATTTTTAAGTTTACTCTTATTAGGAACAAAATGAACTAGGGCCAAGTTAACAAGTTTAATTTACTTGTAATCAATTTGCTATTGACTACACAATGTGAATGACAAACCATGATCCCATGT
>NW_021617218.1:0-7310 GCF_004785775.1 Grammomys surdaster | reverse complement strand
ACATGAATATGAGTGAGGGGTTACTTAAAGGAGCAAAAATGACTAAATGACACAGATGCATTCACAAATCACAGTCCATCAGACTTCTGACAAATGGGGGGATCCCAGAGAACATTCCCCAGCCTACAGGCAGCTCAAAGACTTGGAGACTGTCCTTTGCAAGTGACTTAGTTGGTCTAAACATCTTCCTGTCAGCTTGGCTGATAATAGCTTTTTCCATGAAGCTGGTCTGTACTGAGAGTCTTCATTGCTGGTAGGTTGTCTGAAAATGACTCACAGTAGTTTTTTTTTCTTTTTTTCTTTTTTTCTTTTTGGTATACTTTTGGGAGGAAGAGGCCTAGTGAATCTGGTCAGTTTCAGGAACTTCCTCTTGTTATTTTGGGTTGTTTATCTTCTGGCCTTAACTCCTCTTCAGGATGGAATGTTTCAATCTCTGAGGAAACTGCTATACAAAAAAGAGCTGAGATATGTTTGGATTGAGGCATGAACCAAAGATACAGACCACACATAAGCCATAAGGGCAGGTATATAGTGATTCCAGGGTTTGTGACTTGGGAGACTGGCTGGATGATTGATGATTGTCTTTGGAAGTGTTTTAGAACGTAAGCACAAGAGAGACAGGGAAATTGGGAAGAGGATGTGGAGACCAAGAGAAGGGCAGGGATACTTGGAAAGTACCTTGTGATGTGTATCTGTCTCTAAAGGTATATTTTTCCTATGAAGAGATTTGAGGTTTAAAAACCTGTTCTTTCTTTATTGTGGGATAGTCCTGTTTACATGCAGTCACAGGCACTGTGTGAGGAAAAAAACTGTATGCATTTGAAATTATACTTTGATGAAAATAACCAATAAAGTCAACATCATCTCAAAACACATATTTATTGCCAAAATCTATAAAACATATAACTTGTCTTTGAGTAGATGCAACTCAATTAAATAAGAGCAAAAGAATGGGGTGAATGAATGGTATTCTATGTCACCATACTAGAACTCTGCAGATTTAATTGCCATTCACTTCTCTCGAGTTGGTCTCTATATTTAAAACAATAAAATGCAACTATCAAAGCCAAGGAATATGCATTTGACAAAGAGCAAGATCAAGGTGTGAAGTTTAGATGCCCTCTTGATGCACGAGCACAGTATGTGAAACACTCAATATCTGGTGCAAGCCAAGGGAAAGTGCCTTTCCACAGTTAGTTCCAGAACACAGGGCTTGTCCTTTGTGCCACTACTCTGATTGATCTTGGATTTGAAAAGACAGAGCTACATCTTTTGAAAGATGACTGAAAACTATGCATGTCTATTTTCATATGCATTTTATATTTCATTTACATTTTATAAGTGCAGTCTTTCACTGTAAAAAAGGAGAACATGTGCAACATTTTCCAATTATTTAAAAACTTATGTGAAATGGCAGATATTTTAAACACACAGCTTTGGTGACTCAGGAAAATATAGAACTATGAACTGACCAATAGCAATCAGAATAAATGAACAATAAAAATTATTTTCTTCCCAAATTTCATAAGTAAAATGAAGACAAATCTTAAGAAGCTCATAAAACCATAAAGAAAACCAAAGGACACAGGAAAGGAGAGTCACTTTACATTTGTGGCATATAGTAAAAATGACAATAAGCATACTCTAGAAAAATAAAGAACAATGGGATACCAGGTAGTTAAACTCAGGGAAATAGATGAAAACTGATGATCAGAATTATTAACTACGAGAACTCATTACTGAGGAAACATATTTATATTTTAAAAGGCAGTGAATGAGGATACACCCTGCCCGCATCCACTCACAGGACCCTTTGTGCAGCTTCCGCAACCCCACTCCACCCCTGATAGTCCACATCCTCCTCCAGGTATAGCCTGGTGAGTACTCCAACCTCATCCTGGCCTTTTCTGTAACCTACCATATTTAGCCTGTTTCCCATAAACAGTGCCCCAGCCTAGTCTGGACTTTCTGTCTTCACTCTGGAGGAGTTCTAGGCTTGGGCCAGGATCCTACCTATCCACCCACCAAACAATAGGATTCTCTTATTATAGCTAATGTTTCCACTAAGACACATCTACTTCTACACTCTGACTTTGGCACATGATAAGCAACTTATGTACTACCACAGTGTCTTCATCCATCTGAATTCATTCCACCCAGCCATTTTCTCTTACTAAGCTAAGAATTGTAACCCTCACCATGCTCCATCCATCACACACTCTGAACCAACAAAGGCACTCCACATACCCAGATCTCACCTTAGTAATACCAACAAATATGAAAGATCAACCTGGCATCTTCTCTCTAAAACCAAAAGTTGTGTAGAAATGCTTGTCAATGAGAACTATATAGTCAAACTAGAGCACACAGAAGTTCAAAGAAGAGTCCTAAATCTTTTCAAAGAATTCAAGGAGTTAAACAAGACAGGACACATAGAAAAAGCTCAATGTCATCAAGGAGAAAAAGTTAAAGTTACATGCATAAAACACAGGGATTCCCAATTTTATATTTTAAAAAAATCTTCTAGGATTAAAGACAGATTGACATCAATTCATTAATAGTAGATATTTTCAATACCCATATCCCTAAAAGGCAGATATTCTGGACAAAAAAAAAATAGAGAAGCATCGAATTTTATTGACATTATACATCGATGAATTTACAGATATCTACAGAATATTCTATCCAAACACCGAAGAATACACATTCTACACAGCAGCACATGGAAGTTTTTTAAAAATATAATATATCTGGAGATATAAAACAGATCTTTACAAATTGAATAAGATCGGAATCAATCTTTATATACTGTCTGACCACAATACAACAAAACTTAAAATCAGCAGCAAACAAACAAACAAACAAAAGGAAAGGAAAATAAAACCCAAACTCCAGTAAATACACAAGTATATGGGATTAAACAACTCATTATTAAATAATGAATGAGTCAAAGAAATCAAGAGTGAAATAAAAATATGAATAACAATATTCTTGGAACTAAATGAATATGAAAGCAGTACATAATGAAAACCCTGGGACACATTGGAAGCAGTCCTATGAGGACATGTCTACTTTTAAAAAAATTAGGAAGAAGGCACTTCTGCCAAGGAAACAGGTAGGCTGACTGTAGGTCTTCACATCTCCCTCTGTTCCTACAGACCACATCCTCCAGGTTCATCCCCCACTCTGCATCACAAAACCATCACAGTCTCCCATGCCCCCTGCTGCCATCTCCTGTGGATCCCATATATCTTCCCCTGTTGCCCACTCTAACCCCACCATTTGCTTTATCCCAGCCCACAACTGCAACAACCACTATAGCAGCCCTACTGGGTTGACCTCCTGAACATTCTGCCCCCATGTAATCATAATTTTGGAATTTTTATTCCTTTAATAGACACAGAGACATTGTAAGAATATGTTTTTAGTTTAATATCAGGTGAGAGATACAAGGTTGCTTCAGATTGTCCAGAACAGCTGACTATGATTTGCTTCATGCTCTAGCACACACTTGACTTTGCCAGCTGCAGATAGTTTCTGTGTTTGTGTGACATTTGGAATTCTGAGCCCTTTTCAGAGGGTATATAAATGCTATGGCCTCAAGAAATAGGGTGGCTGTTGGTTGGTTGCTGTTGGTTATTGTTAGTTGTGGTTTGTTGAGGAGTCATGCACAAAGATGAAAGAACAAGAAGAACTTAGATATACTGACAGAGAAGATCAAACTTGCCCCAAGGAACATGATGTACCTAATCAGCAGGAAATAGTCCAACAATAATGTCACCCCCTTTCCTTTTCTATTGTTTTTCTTTCTTACCTGGCATTCAGGGGGCTAAAGGGTGAAGAAGGGTGGAAGAATGTAGAATCCACAAAATAGCCAACACCAGTTATACCTCTGTTCTAAGAAGACTAAAATACAGATCCTGGTGGAGCACTCTGCTCAGCTCCCTTCTGTAAACTCCCGTAGAAACCTAGTCTATCCTGCCCCCCAAGTGTCAGCTGCTCATACCCAGGAATAAAAGTTACCTAGAACCCTTGATGGCCACATCGTTCAGGTACACAAAAAAATTGTGTTTCAGGCAACATCTAGCCATGACCTTCTCCTAACCTCCAAAGAGGGAACAGAAACCAAGTACAAAACACCCACGCAATAAAACCCAGGTATCAGCATCTAGACCTATAATCATTTCAAAGTAAGATTTCCTAGAGAGGAATATAAAATCATACCCAGGACAATGTGTCTTCACCAGAGACCAACAACCTCACCACAGCAGGCACTGACTATTCCAGTATAGCTGATACACAAGAAAAAGATCTTAAAATAGCCTTTATATGAATATAGAAATGCTTGAAGAAAAAAAATAATAAATCCCTTAATGAAATCCAAGAAAACACAAACAAACAAGGTAAGGATATAAATAAAGCTGTGCAAGATTTGAAAAGAGAAATAGAATCAATTGAAAAAAATGAGGAAATTCTGGAAAAGATAAATTTGGAAAAGGGTATAGGGACTACAAAATACAACTGAATACAAGCAATGGAAGAGATAACCTCAAGAATTGAAGTACAAAATTAAAAAATGAATACTTCCGCTAAAGAAAATGTTAATTCTAAAAAACTCTTGGTATGGAATATTCAGGAAATTTGAGATCCTATGACTAGACCAAATCTAAGAATAATAGGAATGGAGGAAGGAGACAAAGCTCAGCTGAAAGGCCCAGAAAATATTGTAAATAAAATCATGAGAAAATGTCCCTAGTCTAAAGAATGAGATGATTATCAAAGTACATGGAGCATACAAACCTCCAAATTGACTAGACCAGAAAAGAAAGCCCCCTAAGTACATTATAATCAAGGCACTAAATGTACAGGACAAAAAGAATATTAAAAGCTCTAAGGGGAAAAGACCAAGTTACATATAAAGTAGACTTCAGAAAGGAGATGCTAAAAACCAAAAGGGCCCAGGCAGATATGCTGCAGATGCTGAGCCCACAGGCTCCAGACCAAGCTATTATACCCAACAAAAGTTTTGACTGCTATAGAAGTAGAAAATAAAAGAATTCACGATAAAATCAAATGTAAGCAATATTATCTACAAATCCAGTCCCATGGAAAGTGCTAGAAGGAAAACTCCAATCCAAAGAGGTTTACTACAACTATGAAATCACAGTGAGTAAATAATCTGAGACTAGCAAAATCAAAAGAAGGAAGCAATACACTCAGAAATACTACCAACACTACCATACCAACAAAATAATAGAAATCAACCATTATTGGTCATTGATATCTCTCAATATTTATGATCTCAATTCTCCAATAAAAAAGTCACACATTAACAGAATGGATGGGGAAACAGGATTCATCTTCAGTGGCATACAAGAAAAACATCTCAAAATTAAGGACCGACAATAATCACAAGAGGTAGAAAAAGATATTTCAAGCAAATGGACCTAAGAAGCCAGCTGGAATAGTCATTTTAATATGTGGTTAATTAGACTTTAACCCAAAACTAATCCTAAGAGATAGGGAAGGATACTACCTACTTATCAAAGAAAAAATTCACTGAGATGACATTGGAATTAATATCTATGTTCCAAACATAAGGGCAAGTTTATAAAATAAATACTACTACAACTTAAATCACATACTGACCCTCACACACGGTATCTCACTCTCACCAATACAAGTCATCCAGATAAAAGCTAAACAAAGGATAGAAAAGGTCACAGGCAGCAGCTTTGTACCCAACCCCAGAAAACCGAGAGAAAGAGGGACTCCCAGGAGCTTTAACTCAGGCAGCATCCCAGGTAAGGAAAAAGCAGCACTTGCCCCAAACAGGGAGGAACCGGGACCCGCTGGGACCCAGGAATTCACTCCTGGCCCGGAGCGTGGGCTCTATCCAGTCTGGGCCCGAGCACTTGGCAGATCCCGGGAGGCAACTATGCACCCAGTCTCACAGAAACCAGAGGAAGAGGGGCTCTCAGGAGCTCTAACCCAAGTAGTATCTTATGCTAGGAGGTGGCAATACTTGCCCCCAAACAGGGAGCAAACGGGACCCACTGGGACCCAGGAATTAACTCTTGGCCTGGGGCGCTGGTTCCTTCCGGTCTGGGCCTGAGCAGATCCCGGGAGTCAGCCCTGCACTCAATCTCTCAGAACCCAGAGGAAGTGGGGCTCCCAGGAGCTCTAACCCAACCAGTATCTTAGGCTAGGAGGTGGCAATACTTGCCCCCAAACAGCGAGCAACCGGGACCCACTGGGACCCAGGAATCCACTCCTGACCTGGAGCCCGGGCCCCTTCCGGTTTCCACCTGAGCATGGAGCAGATCTTGGGCCTCAGCTCTAACCCCAGCAGCAAAACCCATCCCAAACAGTTCTGACACAACCTAGATAATAGGAAAGATAGGCCCCAGTCAGAGACAGCACAGATAGCACAAAGGTGATCCAGATGGCAAAAGGCAAGTGGAAGAACACAAGCACCAGCAACCCAAGGTACTTGCCATCATCAGAACCTAGTTCTCCCACATTAGAAAGTCCTGAACTCCCCGTATCACCAGGAAAGCAAGAACCAGATCTAAAATCTCTTCTAATGATGATGATAGAGGACTATAAGAAGGAAATAAATAACACTTTCAAAAAACTTGAGGAGAACACAGGTAAACAGGATGAAGTCCTTAGAGAAACACAAAAATCCTTTAAAGAATTACAAGAAAACACTAACAAACAGATGAAGGAATTGAACAAAACCATCCAGGATATAAAAATGGAAGTAGAAACAATAAAGAAAACACAAAGGGAGACTACCCTGGAGATAGAAAACCTAAGAAAGAAATCAGGAGTCATAGACACAAGCATCACCAACAGAATACAAGAGATAGAAGAAAGAATCTCAGGTACAGAAGATACCTTAGAAAATATTGACACAACTGTCAAAGAAAATGCAAAATGCAAAAAGTTCTTAACACAAAACATCCAAACCTAAGGATAATAGGTATAGATGAGAGTGAAGATTCCCAACTTAAAGGGCCAGTAAATATCTTCAACAAAATTATTGAGGAAAACTTCCCTAACCTAAGGAATGAGATGCCCATAATCACACAAGGAGCCTACAGAACGCCAAACAGACTAGATCAAAAAAGAAATAACTCCCATCACATAATAATCAAGACACAAAATGCACAAAACAAAGAAAAAAAATTAAAAGCAGTAAGGGAAAAAGGCCAAGTAACATATAAAGGCAAACCTATCAGAATTACACCTGACTTCTCACCAGATACTATAAAAGCCAGAAGATCCTGGACAAATATCATACA
>NW_021617217.1:2100-8881 GCF_004785775.1 Grammomys surdaster | reverse complement strand
CAGGCATGGTCCTGGAGCTGAGAGCTTTATGTACTGATCCACAGGCAAAGAGAGAGGAAGACTGAGGGGAGAGAGGAGGGAGAGAGACAGGATAGGAGAGAACTGGTCCTGGTATGGGCTTTAGATATACCAAAGCTTATCCCCTGTGACACACTTTTTTAAACTAGGACACCCCTCCTAATCCTGCTAACCCTTTCAAGTAGTGCCACTCCCTGGTGACTAAGTATTCAAATATATGAGCCTATGGGGTCATTGTTATTCAATCCACCACAACCATCAATTTATAGCTACTTTTTCTGCCAGGATTATTGGCACATTGCCATCCATTCTCTAATCCAGTGACGTGAGGGATCTCTCTACCTACTAATAAGGTCATTACCCCTTCCAGATTCTGGAGGAACTCCCTCCTACATTTAGAATAGTGTCCCCACCTTCTTCACAAGGCCCATCTGGCCATACCTAACCCAAAATACCTTATCTGCCACACATACCTTCTGACATTAATTCATTTTAGCCATATTTACGCATGGCACAATTTGGGGAAAATGTTTTATGATAATAATTGACTCAGTACTGAGGGTACAGCAAAGCTTAAGCCATGTTTATATTAAACCTATTTACAAAAGACATATAGCTTCTTCCGTAAAGATTGATTCTGTTGACTTACAATGTTCAAGATAGGGTCTAGGGAGAATGACTGAGGTAAATATAATTCTTGTTTTAGTTACTTTTTGGTCTCACTTAATAACTTGGACTGTTGTAAAGTAAAGATGACATCTCTCAGGAGCATTTTTTTTTAAAGATGAGTTTTATGTCCTTGAAGCAATGTTCAAGGTTTTAGAGGAGAAATATTCTGGGGCAAAGAAGCACAATATTCTGGGGGATACAGGCAGAGCCTGGCTCAATAGGTAGCAAAGGATTACCAGGTTGTAAACTATATTCCAGAAGGACTGCTAAGTATCTTCTTCCTTTGGAGACACAAGCTGAGTGTTTAACTTTTCTTGGTTTTCAGTGCTTATCTATGTTTTCAAGCACACTTTTCTCTCTACAGTTGCTCACTCTCTACATATATAATAGTCTATAATATAATACTTGAATTATTTATAACAGTAGGAGATCAAAAGACTACAAGTTTGAAAGTTAGAAGTATCATTATTTGCATATGATATGATAGTATATATAACTGACGATGGCCATAAAAATTACACCAGGGTTCAAATCAAAATGTAAAATGCACAGCTTTGAACTCTTATGCTGAATAAATCATAATAATTAAGAAAACAATTATACCAGGGAACTCCTACATCTGATACATACTTTCATCAAATTGGCAGAATACAAAATTAACTTACAAAGATCAGTAGCCCTCCTATATACATTTGGAATAATGGGCTGAGAAAAAAAATAGGGAAATAACACCTTTCACAGTAGCCTCAAATAATATAAAATACCTTATGTTAGCTCTAACCAAGCAAGTGAAATACTTGTATGATAACACTTTTAAGTCTTTGATTAAGAAAATTGAAGAAGATATTAGAAAATGGAAAGATCTCCCATGCTCATGGGTCAATAGGGTTAACATAGTAAAAAATGGCCATCTTAACAAAACAATCTACAGATTCAATGTGATTGTTATTAAAATTTCAAAAAAAATTCTTCACAGATTTTGAAATAACCATTCTCAACTTCATATGGAAAAATAAAGAACATAGGATAACTAAAACAATAATGAATAATAAAAGTACTGTTGGAGGTCTCACCATCCTTTATTTCAAATTGTACTACAGAGATATAGCAATAAAAACAGCATGGTATTGGTCCAAAACCAGACATGTCAATCAATGGAATTGAATTGAAGACCCTGGCATAAATCCCCACACCTGTGGACACCTGATATTTAAAATAAAGCATCCAGAAATACACATTGGAAAAATACAGCATCTTCAACAAATGGTTCTGGTCCAACTGGACAGCTACATGTAGGAGAATCTAAATAGGTTGATACTTATCACCTTGCACAAAACTCAACTCCAAATGGATCAAAGACCTCAATATAAAACCAAATATACTGAACCTGATAGAAGAGAAAATGGGGACTAGCCTTGAACTCATTGGCACAGGAGAAGTCTTCCTGAACATAACACTGTTAACACAGGCACTAAGCTCAATTGTTAATAAATTGGACCTCATGAAATGATAAGCTTATGTAAGATAAAGGACAATGTCATTTGGACAAAGCAGCCACCTACAGAATGGGAAAAAGTTTTTATCAACTCCAAATCTGATAGAGGACTAATATTCAAAATATATAAAGAACTCAAGAAACTAGGTACTGTTTTTTTTTTTTAAATGGTGTACAGAGCCAAACAGAGAATTTGCAACAGAGGAAACTCAAATGGCTAAGAAGAACTTAAATATTCAACATCCTTAGGTTAGCCATCAGGCAATTGCAAATCAAAACTACTTTGACATTCCATTTTACACCTGTTAGAATGGGCCAAGATCAGTAGAGCAAATGACAGCACATGCTGTTTTGAATGCAGGGAAAGGGGAGCACTTATCTATTACCAGTGAGAGTGCAAATTCATATGGCCACTATGGAAATGAGTGTGGAGCTTTCCCAAAAAGCTGAAAGTTAATCTACCACAAGCCCAGCAATGTCATTATCTTAATGACATTGGGAGTAGCTATTCAGTTTACATCCACAACCCAAAGGATGATCAATAACACAAGTGACAGTTCATGCTATCGAGGATGTGGAATTAGGGGAACACTCATTCATTGCTGGTGGGAGTACAAACTAGTATAGCCACTTTGGAAATCAATGGAATAGTTCCTCAAAAATAATGGGAATTGATCTACCTCAAGATACACCTATACCATCTTGAGAATATACCCAAAAGATGCTCCACCCTACCACAAGGACAACTATGTACATAGCAGCTTTATTTGTAATAGCTAGAAGCTGGAAATAACCCAGATGCCCCATGACAGAAGAATGGATACAGAAAATGTGGTTCATTCACACAATGGAATATTTATTACTCAGCTATGAAGAAAGAGGACATCCTGATTTTTGCAGGTAAATGGATGGAACTAGAAAAAAAATCATCCTGAGTGAGGTAACTCAGACCTAGAAAGATAAGTATGACATTCATTTGCTTATATGTGGATATTAGCGATTAAGTAAATAATAAGCAAGGTACGGTCCATAGACCCAGAGAGTCAGGAATATAGAAAAGACCTTGGAGTGGGAAGCAGTACATGGATCGCCCTAGGAGAGGGAAATAAAATAGATTTTATGCGTAGACTAGGAGTTTGATGGGAACAGGAGGATCAAGTGGGGAGGGAGAAGGGAAGTCTGGTTGAGGGTCCTGGGTATTCAGAAGAGTGGCAGCTAAAATTGAGGGGTATTTGAAAGGATAGTATGGAAACCTAGTGCAGTGGAACCTTCCTAAAATATACAATTGTGATTCTAATGAAGTCTTCAAATAATGGGGGTGATGGAGTCCCAACTGACCATCCCTTACCAAATGAAGCTTACAGTACCAGGACTGGGCTACATCCAATTGAGTTGTTGGCCAAAGGGTTCCCATGGAAATCCCCAAATAACCCAGGCTGTTGCCAAGACTAGGTTGCTCTCTGCAAACTGACAGCAAGGCCCCATTGCTGAGGACAACATCCACACAACTCATTGTGTGAACATGGATAAGTTGAGCTGATGCCTAGATAGAACTTTTACCCCTATGTTCTAGTGTCTTAGGTATAGGAAAGTATTCCAAAATACTCTCACACAAACCATGCATACATATAGTTGATGGATGGAAGGAACAGTGTTCCTACAACTTTATTCTTTCTCCTATGACTTATATATCCCAGCAAAGTCTTTCAAGCAGTACAAAATTAAAATGTGATTACATTCTAGTTTTCTTCTAGTGAATAACCATGAAAAAACAATATGTACCTCAATACCTTTACAAGAAATAATATTATATAGTATAGGTAAAGAAAACAAATTATTCCCAAGAACCTATGTACATTCATGGCTAAGCAACTTGTTATAGATTTAAAAAGTGGAAGGAAGCAAGATAGTTTTCTCAGCCAGTTCCTCTTACTGGCAGGCAGCAATTTCTGGTTACAAAGAAAGGATTAATTATTTTATTATATATCTTTAAAAGTAATCCTATAAGAATCTTAAAAGAATCACAAATCTAAAATTTTATATAAAAATCAGTCAGTCATATCATATCTACTTTAAATCCTCAGAATGTATATCTAGTCATCAGCAATTCTTATTAAGTCATATCAGGAAGCTGACTGACGGCAAAAATGGATATTATAAACCAATTATCACCAGTCCAACCTCAGTGAGAGTCATGTCACCCAGTGCTGCCATTGTTCTTGTTCCCTGACCATAAAATGTTCCTAGCTTGATTATTAAGAATGTGCCTTTCTGAACTTCAAATTGTTCCCTAAGATTTCCTGCATTAGAGTCAGTAGCAGAAACATCTCAACCTAAGCATTGTATGTTTTAAGAAGGGTGGCAGTATGGATGTTTGTTCCATGATCATTTATTTAACTTTATTCCTAGATTTTATGTGTATCCAGTGTATGAAGTACATCGCAGCTCTAATAAGTTTTAAAAAGAAACTAAAAATTTCTCCATCCTGTTAAAATTTATCCTAATGACATTGAGAGTAGCTGTTCAGTTTACATCTATGATTTCATTATACAAACTATTTTATACCATGCTGGTTATATTCACTTTATTGGAAACACCTTCCTTTAGGTTACATATAATCATAGCAACAATGGCTATTATTAGAAAGACTAAAAATAATTGGACATGGTGCTTCATGCCTGTGATTTTAGCACTCTGAATAATAAGGCATAAAGATTGTGAGGTTTTAGCCAGATTAGACTACCAAGGAAGTCCAGACCTGGGGTGAAGAGGCACACAACAAGACTATGTATTAAAAATGCTAAAGCAGAGCAGGACAAAGCTATATTTCTAGCTACTTAAGAGGCCAAATCAGGAGGATTGCAAATTTGAGGCCAGCCTGAGTTACGTAGTGATTTCTAGGCCAATCTGGGCAACTTAGTGAGGCTCCATCTCCCCAAACAAACAAACAAACAAACAAAACCCCAAACAATCAAAACAATGTTTAAAATAGTTAATGTAGAAAAAAGTCATAAAGAAGCTAGAATTCTTATATCTTGCAGCCAACAGTGCAAAATAGTGCAACTACTTTGTGAAACAGTTTAATGGACTAGATATGGTGTTACTCAATTCAACTCCTTGGGATCTACCCAAGAGAAATGGAATTATATATCAACGCAAAGTTTTATGCATGCTTTTTTCATGTTTTGTAAAGCTTAGAGCTAATATAAATGTTTAAAAATTATTAGTGAGCAGGCTTACTGTAGAGATCCATGTCTTGAAACACTAGTTGGAATGAAAGAAAAAATATTTCACATATATTGCAATATAGTTAGACTATGAAACTATTATTTTAGTATGGGATATAGTGTCTCAGGTTTCTAATCCCAGAATTTGGCAGGGAGAGGCAGGGGGATTGTTACAGGTTCAAAACCAGCATGAGAATACAGTTCCAGGCCAGCCCTAAATAGATGTACCTTGTCTCAGAAAAGAAAACAAAACAAAACCTAATGAAAGATGTAAAGTACTAAGCCCCAAATATCATGTCGTAAATATGGCTCCACTTGTATAATTAATGTTGACATATAGCTCCATGGTATCGAAGTATCATGAATTACTTATCTAATTGTCAGATATTAAGTCATCGTGTCTCTCAACCAACAGTAGGTGTGCATGTTTTCAAGCTATCAGTAAATATTGCCAAAGGGTCCTCCCAATTTGCTCAGATAAAACTCTCAGGAACGGAGAGTTTTGGGACCAAGGTCATCTTTCTCATGCATAACTAATTTTCCTCTCCCAGTATTGCTGCTCAGGGGAATACTCTCCCAGGCCCTGAAATGCAGGAATGGTTCAATGCATACAAGTCAATAAATGTAATAAACCACATAAATGGACTTAAAAGTCACATGATCATTAAAAGAAATTAATAAAAAGCTTTTGACAAAAAGTCAGCATACCCTCATGAGAAAATTCCTAGAGAATTTTATCTACAGGATCAGAGGGTGTTATCCGAGAACTGGTAAGCCCCCTACCCCACTGGTCAGCATAAACGTCCCCATGGTCCCAGAGGAGAGGTCTTGAGCTCAGAGCTACCCCTGTGATGCCCTTGACAATGGAGATGTTCAGTCTTTTCACTGACCCTCGCTCTAGGACTTTTTCCCTTGGGTCAGATTTTCCTCTCTTCTCTGAGACAGTTCCTTTTTTGCTACTAAGAAATCCCAGGCCTGGGCGAATTGCTCTCTGTAGCTCAGGGTACCAGCCTGGAGCTTAGCGCCCAGCCCATCACGTGATGACCTGGTGGTCTGGCCTGGCTAGAAGTCTCTCTGGTTATTAATATCCTCAGGACGCTGGTTGGGATAGTTTATAACCCTATTCTCACCTATGAGTTTGTCTTCTTTGCCTTGTCCCTACTTACTGGAATGTCCCAGTCTATCTCTACATGGCCACTAAACTGGCACTTTAAAACAACTCTTTTGCAAGCGATCTCTCATCATTTGCTCTGCTCCTGGTTTGCCAAGTGAAAAGCATATCAGCCCCGCCCCCTGCCAGGGATTTTGCCAGCTGAGACATCACTGCTTACCTCCACACGCCCGCCCACATGCACAATTTCCCTCTCTCTCT
>NW_021617217.1:0-2000 GCF_004785775.1 Grammomys surdaster | reverse complement strand
CTCCCTCCCTCCTCCTGCGCGCCACAGCCGCAGGAAAATCAGCCTGCATAGGACTGCTACTGGCACACTTTCGTCTCCCACCACCGACTTCTCCCACTTCAGCCCTGCACCAGAGCTGCTGCTGTTGCTGCGACCAATAACTGTGACATCCTGCAGAACTCTCTTCCACCCCCTGAGTGGAGTTGTTGGGAGACAGAATGCTAGTTTAGGTGCTACCCTTCCCTCGCCCACTGCTGACTCCAACTGCAGGGCAGGGCAGCACTGGCCCACAGCTGGAAGCACTGGGCCAGTGTGTGCGCCACAGCACCGCCCCTTGACACTTTTGTTGCCGCCTCCTCCCCCGCCGCCTCCGCGGCCCCCTCCGCCGCCTCCTCCTCCTCCCCTTCGTCCCCCTCCTCCTCCTCCCCCTCGTCCCCTTCCTCCTCCCCCTTCTCCACTGTTCTGAGGTGCCAGGGCCGCAGGCTGTTATTGTGGCTCCTAGCAATCTGTGCTCTTCAGGCTGTGCACACGCCCAATGCCCCCAGCCCTGGCGCACACCTGGTACCTTAACCGCACATGCATGCTTGTCTGTTTCTTGCTCCACAGATAGGCCCATTCCCAGGGCCTGCCTGTCTGCTCAGTTCATGTCACAGGCTTGGACCCACTTGGACACACTCACTTTCTGTCACCACGATCTCATGCCACTGCCGTCAGCTTTCTTAATTCTTTATATTCTGATCTATACCAACTCTAAGCCAAGTGATTCCCTACTAATGCAAAATGTGGTTTTTCTATACTATACAACCTGTCAAAGTTACTTAACAATTAAGATTTTCATTTCAATCCTGCCTTGATAAATAATGATTTTTTTGCTACAGATATAACCAATAGATACAGCTCTCAATCTTGTCAGAAGTCTGCATATATATATATATATATATATATATATATATATATATTAATTTAAGCTTATGATAGAGACTCCCAGAGCCTAACAGCTTACCCCTCCCACCAAGGTCTCAGAAAATAATGGACACAGTGCCTGGATTGTGGTATGAAAACCACTGAGAAACACTGTGGACAAACTGGAGAGTCAAATACCTCATATTGCCTAAAGTCAAGGTGGGTCATTTCTCATTTCATGCATATCTTTTCCACAGATAAAAAAGGCTCTTCATAAAGAGCTCTCCATCTTCTGGGCTTAAAAGCCAGACTGACTCCATCCAAGTTGCCATGGAGACCAAAGGGACCTGGGAACTGTTTGGACTATAGATGAACTGTCATTTTTTTTAATTAATATATGACCCTAGACTATAATTTATTCTTCCTCAGATTTCTGACTACATTGACAACTAAGGTAACTGTAGCTTGACTGCTAGAAAATAGGCCTAGCAATTTACCCTAAAGTAATCCACCACTATATTTACTCATTAATAAACTGGTTAGCTAGCTAAGACTGCCAGATTTCTTATAGACTTCACAATAAATGATACACAAGTTCAGATGTAAGCTTTTACAGATGTAACCGGTTACTTCCTTATCCAAACTCAGTTTCTAGCAACTAGGTCAAATGTAAGCTTTCACAGATGTAATCCATTACTTCCTTATCTAAACTTGGTTTCCGTTGACTAAATGCTTCATATTTCCTCTTCTTGCTATGCCATTGACTTAACATAAAACATTTTCACTATACGATCCAATTGTATAATCACAAATTCAAATTTTAAGTTTTCTTTGATTGTCTTCTAACTAAACTTAAAACTGTTTCTCGTTATGTATATTCAGTTTCCCAGACAAAAGGAAAAAGCCCTCGTTCCTTCTGCTCCACAAAAGGCTCATCTTAAAGACTGTTCATGTTGTTAACTCACATTGTTATCTCTTTTATAAACTTACGAGCTACAGGAAACCCACTCAGATCTACCTCTCATGGGCCAAATAGACTCTATCCAGATAAGTACATCTACTAATTAATAGCCTAAATTTCCCACTTACTACCTATTCCAGAGGGTGGGATTCCTCTG
>NW_021617216.1:0-2668 GCF_004785775.1 Grammomys surdaster | reverse complement strand
AAACAGCAGCTACTGATTCAGTTAGAGACCTTGTCTCAAGGCCATATGGTGGACGGCAACCACAACACCCACAATACCCACACTCATGTGCATGCACCTCAAATATGCACTGTACCCACAAAGAAGCAGGGCCCTGGTAAGGACTCGATTACTGTGTTCATTTCCAGGTCACACCCTTGACGGCTCTGAAGTTTGCAGAGCTGACCATGAAAGCTGGCTTTCCGAAAGGGGTAATCAACATCATTCCAGGCTCACGTAAGCCTGAGGGACAGACTCTGTTCTAACCGCTGAGTGGCTCAAGGGGCTAAGTGCTGTTTCCCACTGCAGTCTTAACCCAGAATGAATCACACTAAATACAGTTCACCAAGCATAAATATACTTAGTGTGTAATAAAAGATAAACATTGGAAATCTAGTGTGTGGGAAAGTAGAAGAGGGGTTGGATAGCATTGTAAAACTGCCCTAAAGGTAGGCCATTTTGTTTTCAATAAGCACTTTGGATGATAACAAGAAGACTTATATCCATCAATAAAGGGGAGGTGCTGATAGCTGTATTGAGAATATTGTTTTAATCCATTTGTAATCAATACAGAAAATGTAAAGGGCAGGTTCAAATGCAAGTTTAGAAACCCAGCTCAAGCTGGGCAGTGGTGGCACACGCCTTTAATCCCAGCACTTGGGAGGCAGAGGCAGGTGGATTTCTGAGTTTGAGGCCAGCCTGGTCTACAGAGTGAGTTCCAGGACAGCCAGGACTACACAGAGAAACCCTGTCTCGAAAAACCAAAACAAAAACAAAACAAAAAAACAAAAACAAAACAAAAATAGAAACCCAGCTCAGCAAACACAAACCCATCCTCCCCAAAAGATCATGTTTTGCTGTCCCCTAATTAATTCTACAGCGGGTGTGGCAGGACAGAGGCTCTCTCAGCACCCGGACATCCAAAAGCTTGGCTTCACTGGCTCCACAGAAGCTCTCTGTCTTTAGAAAGGATAGCATGGAAGAAAGAAGAAAAACTGGTCCACAAAATCCCCCATTCTTGGTGGCCATTGTTTGTATCACTTTGATAAAATGCTATTGTTTTGGGTCTAACCTACCACATCTTTTACCTTCATGCTGGTTGTGTGTGTTTGGATTTGCCAGGCAAGCACCCAACCACAGAGCTTGGTCTCCAGCCAGTGGCCCTGAGTTCACTATGGCGTTAGAAAGCTCTGCCTGCTGTTTATGTATCTCCATAGTCACAGTGACAGCCAGTCCCTTCATTTGATGTGGTTTTCTCTAGTTCTGTTGGTGGTGGTATTCTTGTTTGTTTTGTTTTGGGGTGTGTGTGTGTGTGTGTGTGTGTGTGTGTGTGTATGGGTATGCTGGGACCAGCCTTCTCATGGTTTGTCATGATCACCACTCAAACTGCAAAACAAAAACACAACCTAATAAACGGAATAAATAACCAATAAACAGCTAAAATCTACTTCCCACCCACAGGTATAGCAGGCTGGCTCTTGCTTTGCAGACCTTCATATAACTGAATTCTTTTCTTTTAAATTTAGTTATGTACTCCCCCCGCACTCACCCCATGAATGTATGTGTCTGCATATACACCTGTATGCCAGAAGAGAGCATCAAGTCCCTTTATAGGTGGTCGTGAGCCACCATGTGGTTGCTGGGAATTGAACTCAGGACCTCTGGCAGAGCAGCCAGTGCTCTTAACCACTGAGCCGTCTCTCCGGCCCTGACATAACTGGATCCTTGAAGGTGAATTTCCCTCTGAGAATCCTCATCCTTTGACCACAGAAAGTTTTTGAACATTACAGGAAACTTCTAGAATGAACAAAAGGAGCCAAAAGCATATGAACATCGTCATACTTACCGCCCAGCCTTAGCAGTGAGCTGTCTCCTTTCCTGTCTCTTCCTCTGTCCTTCTCCTGCCCTTTGAGACATGGTTTCTCCATTCTCCTGCCTCTACTTTCTGAATGCTGGAATTACATGCACCGCCACGCCCTCATAAATGTGGGTCCTAACATTTCTGAGGCTCAGCCGAGTTTCGCATGCTGAGTAGTAACTTATGGTTAGGGGAGAAAATGGTGGTGAGGGGAAAGGGTGTGGGAGAGGGGTTAGGGAGGAGGTGGGGGAAGGAATAGTGGTGAGGGGGAGGGGGTGGGTAAAAGGTAAAGGTGGGTGGGGAGAGGTGGAAGATGAGATGGAGAGGGGGAGAGTAGGGGGAGGGGATAGCAGTGAGGGGGTAGGGGAAGGGTAGGGAAGGGGTAGAGGAAAAGGAGGGGATAGTGGGAAGGAAGAAGAGGGTGGAGAAGGGGGTGGGGAGGGGTAGTAGTGAGGGGAGAGAGGGTGGGAAAGAGGAATAGAGTGGGGAGGGGGTAGTAGTGAGGGCGAAGGGGGTGGAGAAAGGGGAGGGAGAGGGAGGGAACCCCTTAAAGCCTTTTTCTTATTTGTTTTCCTCTAGCTGTGCTGTGAGCAACCTGAAGAAAGTTTCCCTTGAGCTTGGTGGCAAATCCCCACTGATAATCTTCAGTGACTGTGACCTTGGCAAGGCTGTATGGATGGTGAGTGGGCCAAAACCAGGCTGTAGGTGCCGAACCACATCTCATGGCCTTTATAGGAGGGCTTCCGATGGCACCTACTTTAGCTAGTCATAAGTAAATGCCATCTTTTTGTG
>NW_021617215.1:0-2867 GCF_004785775.1 Grammomys surdaster | reverse complement strand
CCTGAGAGTAGGTTTCCCAGAACAGCAGGTAATTTCCTGGCATCTGCCCCTTTTAAGAATTTTAAATGAGGCTGGCAGGTGAAAGTGGACATTAAGAAATCTCATTGGCAGATGAGTGGGCATTGACCAGCACTGGAAAAGTATTGACCTGATCCTCCCAGTATCATTTGTAATGGTGTCTTTTTGGGGAGGAGAGGGTTATTTATCTCATGGGCCATGTACAATATCTAGGGTCCTAGCTGGCTGCTTTGAGACACAAGAAATCAACACCAACCTCTATGCTATCAGGTTTGCTTTTCAGGGAACTCAGAATCGGACAATTTGTGTCCTCCCCCTGCGGTACCTCATCATGTACCCCTTGCAGGTACCCACATTGTGTTCACACCATGCTGAACCAACATGCATAGATCTGAGTTCTATGCAGCTTCTAAAGGAACTATGTCATCACAAGGCACAGCCAAGCCTCTCTCAGCCAAATCAAGTATATGATAATGTACTTGTAGAGGTTTAGATGCCGTGGAGTCAATTTGTTGTTTTACAAAGCCAGCTAGTCTTTTAATGAAAAAAGGTCCTAATTGTTAGTATTCTGTCTAAACTCCACCTCCACAGTTATCTGGCAACAGCCAGGTATAATCCTCCAGACAGTTACCTGGCAATAGCCAGGTAGGCCTGCCCACTATAAAAGGGGATGCTTGCCTCCTCCTCTCTCTCTTACTCTCTTGCTTTCTTGCCCCTAGCTTCTGTCCCCTCACCTCTCCCCCTCTTCCCTCCCCCCTCTCTCCATGTGGTCATTGCTGGCCTGAAGGGAACTTATTTGGTGAGGAGAGAGCGGACCAGAAGGAGGGATGGTGGGAGGGGCAAAGATAAGCAAAGTACAAGGACAGGTGTGAAGAATTAGCAAGGAAACCTGTTATGGTTTTCATTTTTTTTCAAAGATTCATTTACTTATTTTATGCATATTGATTGCTCTATCTGCACATACACTTCCATGCCAGAAGAGGGCATCCTATCCTGGTATAGATGATTATGAAACACCATGTGGTTGCTGGGAATTGAACTCAGGACCTCTGGAAGAACAGCCAGTGCTCTTAACTACCAAGCCTTCTCTCCATGCCCTTTGCATTTGTATTTGGTGTTTTGTTTGTTTGTTTTCTTTTTTTCTTGAGACAGAGTTTCTCTGTGTATTAGAGCCCTGGCTTTCCTGGACTCACTTTGTTGATTAGAATGGCCTTAAACTCACAGAGATCCACCTGCTCCAGTGTCATGAGTTCTGAAATTAAAGGTGTGCTCATCACGCCTGGTCTTTCTTTAAATTTTTACTTCCAAAATTTGTAAGCAAACATGTCTCTGGCACTTACAAGTTGGCCCCTTTCTGACCAGGATTCCCTGCTGGTCCTTCGTAGTATTGCTTTATTCTTGGTTGGATTTCATAGGCTTTGACCCTTTCTCTCCTACCATGTCCTGTCCCTGAGAAGGCAGAGCTGCTGCCCTGGGAAAGGCCCAGGAAGGTCCATGTCCTGAACTATTCCAGGATTTCCCTACTGTAGAACACAGCAGTCTTGATGGCATCTATCCATGTGTGAAAGTACCCAGTTCCCACTACAGTCAGCCTGGAACTTATCTATTATGGAGGCTAGTGTGGGCATCCTTCCTCTGTATGCTTGCCATGGGGGTTGTCAAATGCTAAGTGAATAGGTTTTGGATAGAGCTGGGTATGGTTTCACATGCCTGTTATCTCAGCAGCTACAGGCTGATGATTGCATGTTTAAGGCTAGCCTGTGCTATACAGTGAATCTCTGTATTGAAACAAAGAAAGTCCGAGCTCTTTTGCCCATTCCAAGGCATTTCTTTTTTCTTTTCTTTTCTGTTTTGTTTTTGTTTTTTGTTTTTTTTTTTTGAGACAGGGTTCCTCTGTGTAGCTCTGGATGTCCTGGAACTCACTCTGTAGACCAGGCTGACCTCAAACTCAGAAATCTGCCTGCCTCTGCCTCCCAAGTGCTGGGATTAAAGGCGTGCGCCACTGCTGCCTGGCTTCCAAGGCATTTCTTACCTTCCTTTGCTTCCTATGTTTGGGTGCAGGCAAGTTGGGGAGCAGTGTGGAGGCCTCACTTGTGACCTCACTGATCTATATGGGGTATGATGTCAGGGGCATGCCCCAGAGAGGGTGCACAGCACAGCTGATCTTGGCCCAGTAGCAGATAGAAGCTAGGCTGTTTACCTGTTTGGGTTAAAGGTCCTGGAAGAGGGTGTGCCCTGCCCTGTGAGCTCCAGGGTGAGTGTTAGCTTACCTTCCTACCCTTGCTGGGAAAATTGAGGCTGGAACATTTGCTGACCTGAAGAGGAAATCGGTGTATTCCCAAGCCCTGCTCCTCCATCCATTGGAAATGACAGTCATGTCAGGCTTGTGTGAAGTGTGAGGCAGGCAGGGCAAGAGGTGTGAGCTCAGAGCAATGGAGCTGAGACTAGGGCACATCTTCCTGTTACTTCCAGGACTTCAGGCTTTCCAGAAGAGCCATTGTGGCTTGTGCCTATGGTTCAGCCCTCAGGGGCCACCACAGAAGATGCTGAGTGAGACCCTGTTTTAAGCAAACATAGTCTTTTCATAAAAGTATTTCCTCAGAGCTTACAGTGGTTGTGCATGCCTGGCCAGGCTAGAAGGGCAGTGTGGGCTTTTATCTTCTCTTTCTGCTTTATCCCACGGACTGTGTGGTTCTATTTGCCTGGGCCAGAAGCTGACAGCTCCAGCTCTGGGCAGCAGCCATTAAAACTGTGCTTAACTCTAGGCAGAGAAATGAAGGTCTGCAGTGTCACCTGTGCTCAGGTTTCCAAAGTTGCCAGCAGCTTCTGTGAAGAGAAGCATCCAGAGA
>NW_021617214.1:0-2017 GCF_004785775.1 Grammomys surdaster | reverse complement strand
TCTGTCTGGGGACCAGTGTCCATGGTGAGAAGGGATGGTACTTGGAGAAGTGAGAGGGAGATGGATGGTGCTTACAAATCACCATTTCTTCTTTGTGGTTCAGCATCAGGAACTGTCAGCTCCTGGCAGAGTCTCTTCATATAAAGAACCAAGTAAAAATTCTGTGGAATGAGAACAGTCTGCTGCTAAGGGAGCAGATTGCATTGGAAGAGTGTACTAAGAAAACAAAGAGGTTGTGTGTGGAGGCCAGCTTGAAGATATATGACAAGTATACCAAACAGCAGCAGCAGCAGGTAGGATGGATGAAGCATCAGGTGCAGTTTGTGGACTCATGTATAACCATAAATACAGTCAAGCCCAGTTAACCATCCTCTACCTTGTCCAGACACTCTCCTATGTATTTCCAGTTTTTCAATTCTGTGATCATTTACAAGACTTTCTGTGGAGTTAGCCTCTTTCAAGAAACTGGATGATTGGCAAGCAATCCCTCCTACTCAGCTCCAAGCTGCAGTTCATTAAGATATGTTGAAAACACATTACACCCCTACATGCCTTTATGCTAGAGGGGTTCTATATGGGTGCCTCCTATGTAGTAGCACAGAACATTGAGTGATGAAGTCAGGGCCTGTAACTCACTTGCTTTGGATCCATGGTTCTAGCTGCATATGTAATGGAGGATGGCCGTGTCAGACATAGGTGGGAGAGGAGGTCCTTGGTCCCATGAAGGCTGGATGATCCAGTTGGGGGAATTCAAGGGCAGGGTGGTGAGTGGGGGTAAATCCTCATTGAAGGAGGAGGAGGCTGGATGGAATAGGGGATTTCTGGGTGGGTGGATGAAGAAAGGTGATAACATCTGAAATATAATAAAATATCCAATAAAAAGATTTTTTAAATAAGAGATGGGGTGGGGGCTTCTATCTTTTCTCTCTCTCTTTCCCTGCATTGCAAAATTGTCTCTTCCCATTGCCTAGACCTTGATTCACACTGACAGAGCCTGAGGAGCTGCTTGTCAGTCCTGGTTAAATTCCAGGAAAGAACCTGGAGTTTATATTCAGGAGCTTACTGGATGAACAGGGATGTGTGAAAGGCTTCTCTCAGGCTGAGCGTTGGGTTGAGAGATGTGAGGCTCAAAGAGAAAAATTTCCAGAACTCTCTCAACCTAGTCTGCAGAAGAAGTTACTCACTAAGTGTTTTTAGTCCCCAAGGGATGGAGAGAAGACTCCTGGGTCGCACTTGAAACATCAGCTTTTCTACATTCAATGGTTCCTCCAGCATTGAGGTCTCCTTATTGTTTACTGCACACTTATGGTTTCTGGTGTGTGTGTGTGGAGGGGCATATGCATGTCTGTGCCACTATGTATATTGATGGGTGTGCCGAGAGGCCAGTTAATTACATGTGGTTTTGATAAGTCTTTCTGCAACATAGCCCAGGACTCTCACTGAGTTTGAACCTTCCTGTATCGGTTAAATTGTCTGATCATCACCTTTGAATGTTCTGTCACCTTCCATCTAGGGCTCCTGAAATTGTTTGGTCTCAGGTAATTTTTACAAGGTTTAATTACTCATAGAGAGGAAGAACATTTTTACATATTTCATTGTTTTGGGTTTTATTGTTGCTTCTGTAAGAAAACAATTCATTATCATGGAAGAAGTCAATGCTATATTTGGCAGTTGTCAGGCACACAACTTGGCCGACTGAGCCTTGTCATGAGCTTTCTTGTCATTTGGCTGAAATTGGCAGAAAAGCGAGGAGGGTACTGGTGTGCCAGGATGGGCCTTACCCAAGAAACCTAGGCTCCATGTAACCCACAAGTGAGTTTTTCAATCCAATAACACTTTACAAACCAACAGAACCCATGTTGCCAACACTTACATGTGAATAATCTCATATATAGCCCAACCCACCCTTTCCAAATCTTACCATGTGACTTCAGAATCCCCTTCACAGTCCCTCTCTCTCACCTTACCTAAAGTTTCCTAAACCTGGGTTTGGAGGCACACCCATGTGAGGAACAAC
>NW_021617213.1:7004-7400 GCF_004785775.1 Grammomys surdaster | reverse complement strand
AAACATGTATTTTGTCTGTCTATAGGCACAGCTTAAATTATATATATATAAAATATATAATATATATACGTACATATATATATATGATAGATAGATAGATAGATAGATAGATAGATATAATTTGTTGTCCTAGTCATATTTATGGGCAAAGTAAAAAAAAATTAATAACAAGAGTAGAAATACCAGTTAGTCTTATGACCTACTATCTTATTAGAAGAGCAAGTTTTTCAAGATCAGTTGAGTTAAGAATAGTCTTTACCATCTGGAAAAAAAATAGAAGTACCTTGCTAAGGTACAGCCTTTACAAGTTAAGGGCTTGCATTCTAGACCCCCCGTTTTTTTCTTTCTCTCTTTCTTTCTTTCTTTCTTTCTTTCTTTCTTTCTTTCTTTCTTTCT
>NW_021617213.1:0-5000 GCF_004785775.1 Grammomys surdaster | reverse complement strand
CCACATGGTGTCCGACGAGTACGAGCAGCTCTCCTCGGAAGCCCTGGAGGCCGCACGCATCTGCGCCAACAAGTACATGGTGAAGAGCTGTGGCAAGGACGGCTTCCACATCCGAGTGCGGCTGCACCCCTTCCATGTCATCCGCATCAACAAGATGCTGTCCTGCGCGGGCGCTGACAGGCTCCAGACCGGCATGCGAGGTGCCTTCGGGAAACCTCAAGGCACAGTGGCGAGGGTCCACATCGGCCAGGTCATCATGTCTATCCGCACCAAGCTGCAGAACAAGGAGCACGTGATCGAAGCCCTGCGCAGAGCCAAGTTCAAGTTCCCCGGCCGCCAGAAGATCCACATCTCCAAAAAGTGGGGCTTTACCAAGTTCAACTCCGATGAACTTGTAGACAAGGTGGCGGCGAAGCGCCTCATCCCCGACGGCTGCGGAGTCAAATACATCCCCGAACGTGGCCCCCTGGACAAGTGGCGAGCCCTGCATTCCTGAGGACTTTGCTGGCAGAAAGGAAGTAACAATGAGGTTATAGTTTGAAAATGTTAATTCCGTTCATAGAGTCTAGAATGTTACTTTGCGTAGTATAGAGAGAACATTACAATGGGAAGCACCTGCCTTAAGGGACAAAAAAGAACTGTAGTTTATAGAGAAAGAATTTGCTATTTCGATCCAGTTACTTTAAATTTTTGGAGTATACTGCAGTGTAGCGAACGTTTTGTCGTGATGGTATAAATGCTACTGTTACCTTGGATTAAGAGTGGCAAGAGGAGTTGGAAGATGTGTGAAAAATCCTTGTTTATAGAAAATTAAACATGAAAGTTATATTTCAACTGTAGGCTTTGGTTGTTTTGTTTTAAACTTGTCAATATTATTTTTAGAATTAACCCATAGCCTCAGGTTATCAATCTTAGAACAGTTAGTTGTACTGAAAGAGGATTTTCTAGACAAACAAGCCTTACATTGTCCTGCACTCAAGAGACAATGATCCAATCTTTTTTTCATCACAGAAAGGTTATAGGTGACAACAGAGTTTATATTGCTTGTATTTGGGTCCCAGTAGAATCAACAAAGAAGAGAAAATGACACTAAATCTGAGGGGCCTTGGAGAGGGTTTGTAATCTGTGGCTGTTTGCCCTGTATTAGAATTCAGTTGATGAAGCAGGTGATTTCTCTTTTATTTTAGAAACGAAATAACCTAAAACTGCTGGGTTTGTACTGTTCAGTTTTGTTGTTACCTTACCTGCTTTTTGACTTAAACTTCTGAATCTTAATCCTGGAAATAGAACCTTTGGTTTTCCTCAACTAACTGCATTTTCAAGGGCAACATACTTAACAGAAACAGGAAAAGGGCGAGTAAACTGGTGGATACCTTGCTCATTATTTTGCATTTATGTAGTCTTCCCCAATCAAAAGTCACTGCATCTGACTTGCCCCTATAAGTTACTCCTGAGTTTTCACACTTAATTAATATTTTAAGCAATGCCAATACACACAAAGGTAATTCTCAACAAGTAACAACATGAATTCATTCAAAAGGCTCTTCAGCATAAGTACTTACCTGATGTTTCACTTGGTCCTCTAGGAAATGAGGTCATGTGCAGTTAGGTAAAGTTTAACCAGACATTTTGATTCCAGTGTGCATTCCTTTTTAAATTTTGACATAATGTCTAAAACCCAAAATTGTTTAAAAATACAAAAAAACAAACACAATCAAGCTCTTTCTTGTTTAGCTATATATTACTATACCCATAAACATTTTCTGTCACTGATGTTCACCCTTTTGGTTTCAAAACTCTCAAATACGGAAGATTTGAAAAGAATCAAGGCTCTGTTTGCATTGGTTCCCTATCACAAAAGAAATCTAAAATACTAGTAGATAGAAGAAATAGAAATATAAGATTTTACATCGTGTTAGAAACTGGTGGAACTAAGAAGTATCCTGATTGAGGTAACATAGATCCAAAAGGACATGCATGGTATGTACTCACTGGTGAGTGGATAATACCAAATAGTACCGAATACCTAGGATACAATCCACAAACCCTAAGAAGTTTAACAAGAAGAAAGGCTGATGTGAGGATACTTCAATCCCACTTCGAAGGGGGAATAAAATAAATCACATGAGGCAGATGGAAGGAGGGACCTGGGTGGGAGAGGAGACAGGCCGTGTGAAAGGGGAACAGGATCAGGTATGAGCAAGGTAGACAGGAGAGAAGCTCAGAGTGCCAGGGGAATGAGTAGAAACAGACAGCCTCTGGGGTTGGGAGGAGGTGAGATCCTATTGGATTGAGTTGTTGGGTTGATGGATGTCCCACGTGTCCCCCCCACCCCAAAGGGCTAGGACCAATTCTCAGAGAGGCAAGACTCGGAAGTTTGCCTGTGTTCTGGCCACACCTGCTCTGGGTGGGCGCCAGGCTATGTGAAGTCATAGCCAGAGTTGGAGAAGCACAGTCTGAGGTCCCTGGGGACTTCCAGAGTTCTTGGCTTGGGGGTCCCAGGACAAAAGGCAGCCAGGGACCTGCTTTTTCTCAGGCTCTTGGGCCTCTAGACGCTGCTAGAAGTGGTGGAAGAGATGAGAACGAAGTGGTGGCATTCAGGCTGGATGGGCCTGCAGCTGAAAGGGAGAGGGGGAGAAGCTCTGGCTGTGTACTGCAGGGATGAGAGTCTTGCTTGTCTTGCTTGGGTCACAGCTGTTTGCTTGACTTGTTTTTGTGGGTCATGGTCTCCATGGCTAGGAAGGCAGAGTTGTTCTGTGGGAGATTAGAAGGCGGCTCTGTAGATGAAGGCCTGCTCCACTGTTCTCCACTGCCGATTTCAATGAAAGAGAAATGGTCCATGGGTTTAAGATGTTTAGTGTCATGGTGAAAAGTAGGTGAGAAACTATACCCCTGTTTCCTCAGGGCCGGCCTGAGGTCTGAGAAGGAATGTTTTAATAGGCTACGTCCCTCTGGCCTTTAGCTACCTTATTAATATAGAGATATGACTTGAGGCCCTGTGGCCTGTAGTTACATGTGGATGAGCTAGTAGGTTTGTTGCCCTTTCATAACTAAAGGACCCAAATCTATGGAGGGCTGTGGCCTCCTGTCAGGAACCTGGAGTGTGGGAGCGTGGTGAAACACATGCTGTCACTTAGGATCACCTGGGGTCTCTGGCAGTTTCTAGCCTGTGTTTGACCAGAAACCAGGCTGCCTTTGAGGGTCCTACAGAACCTTCTAGAAATAACCAGAAACCTGGAAGTTGAGACTCTCAGGACTCAATGGGAGTGTCCTTAGCTCAAACAGTAGGGAGAGGAAACTGGAAGAGTCCACCTCCAGTAGATCGACAAGGCATCAAGTGGAGGAACTGGGTTACCAATCCTCAGTCAAAATTTCTGACACAGATTGTGCCTGTTTTAAAGAACTACAGGGATAAAAATGGAGAGGAGACAGAAGGGAAGGCGGTCCAGTGACCAACCCAATTTGAGATCCATTTCATGGTGAGGCACTAAGGCCTGACACTATTACTGATGCTATGATGTGCTTGCAGATAGGAGCCTAGCGTGGCTGTCCTCTGAGAGGCCCTGCCAGCAGCTGACTGAGACAAAAGCAAATACTTACACAAAATCATTCGACTGAAGTCAGGGACCCTTATGGTTGAGTTGAGGAAGCTTAAACGGAGGGAGACCCTATAGGAAGACCAGCCATCTCACCTAACCTGGACCCCAGGGAGCTCCCGGATACTGAGCCAACTAGACAGCATACTCTGGCTGGTCCAGGGCCCCTGGCACAAATATAGCAGAGGACTGCCTGGTCTGGCCTCAGTGGGAGAAGATGCACCTCAGCCTCTAGAGACTTGAGGCCCCGGGGAAGGATACCTGGGAAGGGTGGCGGGGGAGCATCCTCTCAGAGACAAAGGGGAGGAGGAATAGGATGAGGAGTTCCTGAGAGGGGGGTCAATGGCTGGATTGTAATTAAATAATAAATATGAAAAAAAACTGGTGGGTAGATTGTAAAAGGTTTAGGGGAGAGGACTTTGTGCAGCATGGGTATGTGGAAGAATGTATGCTGTAGTATATTATACACATTAAGATTAGATATCTGTCTATGTAGTAAGTTTTGTGTGTGTGTGTGTGTGTATGTGTGTTTTCATTTGTGTATGGAGCTTACCAGTTCCTGTTAGCCTAGCTTGTCCCAGAGATCCTCTTTCTTTCTTTCTTTTTTTTTTTGGTTTTTCGAGACAGGGTTTCTCTGTGTAGTCCTGGCTGTCCTGGAACTCACTCTGTAGACCAGGCTGGCCTCAAACTCAGAAATCTGCCTGTCTCTGCCTCCCAAGTGCTGGGATTAAAGGTGTGTGCCACCACCGCCTGGCAGGGATCCTCTTTCATTGTCTCTAAATTATTGGAATTATAGGCAGCTACCATACCTGCTAGGTTTTTGCATGGACTCCGGAATCCAAGTCCAGATGCCAGTCTTCATATTCTATATATGTATATATAATTTTTAAAGCAAATAGTATACAAAGTAATGAGTATGCGTAAAAGTTAAATCTCCAATTATAATTTAAAATGTCTCATTTAATAAAACATATGAACGAAAACTCCAAAAAGACTGGATTTTAATCTAAGCTTATTCCCTTACTGCTATAAATTAAAATCACTATTCCTTTATTTGTACATCTGTGAAATGAGTTTAAGACACTGTGTGGTTATTTTAGGGTTCAATGAAATAATATTTTCAAGAAATTAAGTGGAGGGTGATGATGTACTGTTTGAGAGCTTGTGGTACTCTTCCAGAGGACTTGAGTTTGATTCCACACACCCACAGAAGGTAGCTCACAGACCCATGTAATTGCCCACTCCAAGGGAATCTGTTCTCTAGCCTCCAAAGGCACAAGCACTTGTATAAAAATACCTGCACAAATACATACTATTCTTCCCATAATTTATTTTTTATTCACATTACATCCCAGACATACCCTTCTCTCCCTCTTCTCCCAGTCCCACCCTTATAAATCCCCC
>NW_021617212.1:0-3169 GCF_004785775.1 Grammomys surdaster | reverse complement strand
CTAAAAAGGATTCTATATACCCAGTATCCATAACTTTTCCCTCTACACTTTAATGTTCAGCTCTCAACTTAAAGGTAAAGGCCCCACACTGACCCTTTCAAGTTTCAGCCACAGATGGGTGGGGGAAGATGGGTGGGGGAAGATGGGTGGGGGAAGATGGGTGGGGGAATCCGTTCTTGGTCAAGGCTGGAGATATCTCAAGTCAAGCCCAAGGGCAGCTCTAAGTTCCATACAGCCAAGGTGGGTAACTCTACCTAGATCCTGTCACTTGATCCCTTGTGGTAAACAAGATCTTTCAGGCCTGCTCAAGGCTGGGGAAGGGCATCAGTATGCCAATAGCCATTATAGGTAGCCATTTTGTCCTCTATGCCAGAGAATGTCCTTTTGATCTAACATTTCAGCCTATTGGGGACAAGGGGCGATGAACTCTCTTCTGTAACTACTTCTGAAAGGATGTAAAAACTCATAAAGAAGTTTGGGGACCACGCCCCCCATCTGAATTAAGGTTAGCAAGCTCACAGGACTAGGTTCCAGGAACTAGCTGGCCACCCAAAGAAAGAACTAGCCAGGGGGCAGGTCATCCAGGTCATTCAGACAAAGGATAGCAGAACTAAAGATACAGGTTAGCTGAGTTACTCCAGGAAATGGCTGCTTACAATGGTCAGGTTAAGGTCACATTCCTGAATAGAATGTGTAAAGGATGTTACCAATCCCCACCCTGGTTTATGACCAGCTAAATAATGAGTTATGAATTCTCTACTATTTTATGATGTGGGTTGAGATTTTCTGCTGTTCTCTCTTGGTTTCCACCTCCACCTCCCTAGTTTGTGGTTTTCTCCATTAAATACCCCTTGCTCCTGAGCCTTGGCCTTGGCCTACTGATCCCCAAATAAAGCCTCTTGTGGTTTCATCAAGATTGGTGTCTCCTAAGTCATTGGGTGGCTGTAATCTCCTGTGGTTTGAGTGGGAGTCTCCCTTATCTGAGGGCCTTACACTTCCTGCTGAAACAAGGATGTTGCCAGGGCCCAGGAAGGCTGGAATGTTGGTCAAAGGCAGGGAGGGGATTCAGGCAAATGGGACATGCATCAGAAGCATCCAGTTAGATGACCCAGCTGAAGAGACAGGGAGCAATCACATCGTCTGGACTAGTTCACAGCCTCTTTCCTCAAGTTCACAACACAGAGCCATTTGTATCAGTTTCTAATCCATAGTTGATTCCTGGATAGTGTCTCTCAGCCAAGTAGAAATCTGCTGAGACAGAGACAGACTTGGGACAGAAGTTAAAGTTTAGGACCTTAAAGGCAAATCTTACATTTTGAGATTTCAGGCCCATAGTCCTAGAATCTGGAGGAGGGAAGGAGTTCCAAGTTGAGGAAAGAGATTTCACCTTCAGGAATAAGGAGATGGAGACACTTAGGCAGTACGTATCTGGAGTCCCTGTGAGATATGGGTCCAAGTCTTAATAACTCCTTCAATGCCCTGAAGCTTATGGGAATTTTTTTTCAATTTTTATTTTTTACATATATAGGCATTCTCTGCATGTTTGTTTGTGCACCTTACATATGTCCAAGGAGACCAGAAGAGATCATCAGGTCCCCTGGGACTGGAGTTAGACAGTTATGAGCGGCCATGTGGGTGCTGGAAATTGAGCCCTTGTCCTTGGGAAGAGCAGCCAGTGCTCTTAACTGCTGAGCCATCTCTCCATTCCCTTACTTTTTTTTCTTTTTTTTAGTTTACAAAAAGATAAAAGTTTTAGATATATCAGCACCAAACTGTACTAAAATCCACATTGCAGAAAAAACAGGTGTCTGTTAAACAGCTAGAAAAGACTCAAGCCTCTGAGTCCTAGCAAAAGCTATGACTTTGGGTTAAAAAGCATAAACATTCTTGTCTCGGTCCACCAGAGGGATAGATATATAAACTGGACACAGATGTTTTTAGCATGATAAGGGGTACATTTAAGTCTCTACTCAAAAGATAACTTGAGCTGGGCGGTGGTGGTGCATGCCTTTAATCCCAGCACTTGGGAGGCAGAGGCAGGCGCATTTTTGAGTTCGAGAATTTGAGGCTAGCCTGGTCTACAGAGTGAGTTTCAGGACAGCCAGGGCTACAAAGAGAAACTCTGTCTCGGAGAAAAACAAAAAAACAAAACAAAACAAAAAAAAACAAAAAAGATAACTGAAGGTGTAGCTACCTGCGGCCATGAATCAACACAGTGCACCTGAAAGGGGGTTGGGAATGAAAGGGGGACAGAGAAAAAAGATGAAGCCAAGACAAAGTTCTCTGATCAAGGATCAATACTTTAATGTTCAGCTCTCAATTTAAAGGGAAAGCTGTCTGAACCCTTCCTTGTTTCAGCTTGAGATGGGTGGGATAATCCGTTCTTGGTCAAGGTCACAGCTGGAGATATCTCAAAGCAAGCCCAGGAGCAGTTCTTCTTCTAAGTTCTGTGCAGGCAGCCAAGGTAGGTAACTCTACATAGATCCAATCACTCGGTTTGTTGTGGTAAACAAGGTCTCTCAGTCCTGCTCAAGGCCAGGGGAAGAGCACAATTCCCCCTTTTTAGTTTTTAAAAGATGAGCAGTGCCAGCAGCTGGATGGGGTACAAGATTTCATCCCACTTGGGTAAAGAGTGGCCAGGCAACGATGCCAGGCTTAGGTTGGCGTCTATATTGTTCCTTATATTACTTGTCCTCGGGGGAAGACACACATAGCATATTGATGTATCCTTCTGTCTTAGGTTTATAGGAGCTCACGAACACTCTTATCTATCTTTGACTAACTGGCCATCATTGGCACACTCTTTCCCATATAGACCAAAGCCATACTCAGACCAAAGAACCTGCGAGCACACACTATGTAATTCTTCATATCGAAGGATAACTGCCATGATGAATGGCTGGGCTTGCTGAGAGCAATCCTGTGTGAAGGCAACCTATCTGTTTGAGACACAAGGTTCAAAGGTTAAAAGCAACATGATTTCAAAAACGAAAACCAAAAACAAAAACAAAAAAAAACCCCATGATTATCCAAGCAATGTAGAAAATAAGGTTGGAAGTGGAAATGTTCCAGTGTCTAATCCAGCTGCTTGTTGACAGGGATCAGACACAAAGTCTGGCCACCAGGTATATAGTGGGTGGCCTTAAGAATTGATGGAGATTACATGCCA
>NW_021617211.1:0-3625 GCF_004785775.1 Grammomys surdaster | reverse complement strand
TAGCAGCAGTCATTAAAAGTCTCCCCACTAAAAAAAGCCCAGGACCAGATGGTTTTAGTGCTGAATTCTATCAGACCTTCAAGGAAGACCTAATACCAATTCTCTTCAAACTATTCCACAAAATAGAGACAGAAGGAACACTACCCAATTCGTTCTATGAAGCTACAATTACACTCATTCCCAAACCCCACAAGGACCCAACAAAGAAAGAGAACTTCAGACCAATCTCCCTTATGAACATCGATGCAAAAATACTCAATAAAATTCTAGCAAACCGAATCCAAGACCACATCAAAACAATCATCCATCATGATCAAGTAGGTTTTATCCCAGGAATGCAGGGATGGTTCAATATTCGGAAATCCATCAATGTAATCCACTATATAAACAAACTTAAAGAAAAAAACCATATGATTATCTCACTAGATGCTGAGAAAGCATTTGACAAAATTCAACATCCCTTCATGATAAAAGTCTTGGAAAGATCAGGAATTCAAGGCCCCTACCTAAACATAGTAAAAGCAATTTACAGCAAACCAGTAGCCAACATCAAGCTAAATGGAGAGAAACTTGAAGCAATCCCACTAAGATCAGGGACTAGACAAGGTTGCCCACTCTCCCCCTACCTATTCAATATAGTACTGGAAGTCTTAGCCAGAGCAATTAGACAGCAAAAAGAAGTCAAAGGGATACAAATAGGAAAGGAAGAAGTCAAAATATCGCTATTTGCAGATGATATGATAGTATACTTAAGTGACCCCCAAACTTCCACCAGAGAACTCCTAAACCTGATAAACAACTTCAGCAAAGTGGCTGGTTATAAAATCAACTCAAACAAATCAGTAGCCTTCCTCTACATGAAAGATAAACAGACTGAAAAAGAAATTAGGGAAATGACACCCTTCACAATAGTTGCAAATAATATAAAATACCTTGGTGTGAATCTAACCAAGCAAGTGAAAGACCTGTATGACAAGAACTTCAAGTCTCTGAAGAAAGAAATTGAAGAAGATCTCAGAAGATGGAAAGATCTCCCATGCTCATGGATTGGCAGGATTAATATAATAAAAATGGCCATCTTGCCAAAAGCAATCTACAGATTCAATGCAATCCCCATTAAAATCCCAACTCAATTCTTCACAGAGTTAGAAAAGGAAATTCTCAAATTCATATGGAATAACAAAAAACCCAGGATAGCGAAAACTATTCTCAACAATAAAAGAACTTCTGGAGGAATTACCATCCCTGACCTCAAGCTGTACTACAGAGCAATAGTGATAAAAACTACCTGGTATTGGTACAGAGACAGGCAGGAAGATCAATGGAATAGAATTGAAGACCCAGAAATGAACCCACACTCCTATGGTCACTTGATCTTTGACAAAGGAGCTAAAACTGTCCAGTGGAAAAAGGACAGCATTTTCAACAAATGGTGCTGGTTCAACTGGAAGACAACATGTAGAAGAATGAAAATTGATCCATTCTTATCCCCTTGTACAAAGCTCAAGTCTATGTGGATAAAGGACCTCCACATAAAACCAGATACACTGAAACTAATAGAAGAGAAGGTGGGGAAAAGCCTCGAATACTTGGGCACAGGGGAAAAGTTCCTGAACAGAACTCCAATGGCATATGCTCTAAGATCGAGAATTGACAAATGGGACTTCATAAAATTGCAAAGTTTCTGTAAGGCAAAGGACACTGTCAATAGGACAAAACGACAACCAACAAATTGGGAAAAGATCTTTACGAATCCTTCATCTGATAGAGGGCTAATATCCAATATATACAAAGAACTCAAGAAATTAGACTCCAGACAACCAAATTACCCTATTAAAAAATGGGGTATAGAGCTTAACAAAGAATTTTCAACGGAAGAAACTCGAATGGCCGAGAAGCATCTAAAGAAATGTTCAGCATCCTTAGTCGTCAGGGAAATGCAAATCAAAACAACCCTGAGATTCCATCTCACACCAGTCAGAATGGCTAAGATTAAAAACTCAGGTGATAGTAGATGCTGGCGAGGGTGTGGAGAAAGAGGAACACTCCTCCATTGTTGGTGGGACTGCAAGATGGTGCAACCACTTTGGAAATCAGTGTGGCGGTTCCTCAGAAAATTGGACATAGCATTACCCGAGGATCCAGCTATACCACTCCTAGGCATATACCCAGAAGGTGCTCGAACATATAATAAGGACATATGCTCAACTATGTTCATAGCAGCCTTATTTATAATAGCCAGGAGCTGGAAAGAACCCAGATGTCCTTCAACTGAGGAATGGATTAAAAAAATGTGGTATATTTACACAATGGAGTATTACTCAGCTATTAAAAACAATGAATTTGAGAGGTTCCTAGGTAAATGGATGGAACTAGAAATTATCATACTGAGTGAGGTAAGCCAATCACAAAAGAACACACATGGTATTCACTCACTGATTATTGGATATTAGCCCAGAACCTTAAAATGCCCAAGATGCAACTCACAGGCCACATGAAGTCCATAAAGAATGAAGACCAAGTGGGGGTGATTCGGTCCTTCTTAGAAGGAGCAACAAAATACTCAAGGGAGCAAATATGGAGACAAAGCGAGGGACAAAAACTGAAGGAGGGGCCGTCTGAAGACCTTTCCACCTGAGTATCCATCCCATGTGCAGTCACCAAAGGTAGATGCTGATGTGGAAGTCAGGAAGTGCATGCTGATAAGAGCCTGATATGGATGTCTCCTCAGAGGTCTTCAAGAGTCTGACATATTCAGAGGCAGATGCTCACAACTAGCCATTGAAGTGATCATGGGGTTCTCAATGGAGGAGTTAGAGTGAAGACTGAAGGAGCTGAAAGGATTTGTGGCCCCATGAGGAGAGCAACAATACCAACCAACCACAGCTCCCAGGGTCTAAACCACCAGCCTGGGAGCACTTATGGAGGGATCCAGGGCCTTAGCTGAATATATAAGAGTGGAGGGCCCTGCTGGGCACAGGTGGAAGATGAGATCCTTGACCTCATGAAGGCTGGACGCCCCAGGGGGTGGGAGTTTTGAAGGTGGGGAGGTGGGAGTGGGGGGGTAGATAGAGGTTACATCCACAAAGAAGAAGGAGGAGGTGTGAGGGTATTGGGGGTTCCTGGGTGGGTGGGGGATGGGGTAAGGGGACAACATATGAAATGTAAATAAAACATCCAATAAAAAAAAAAAAAAAAAAACATAAGTGTGGGCTGGAGAGATGGCTCAGTGGTTAAGAGCACTGACTGCTCTTCCAGAGCCCCTGTGTTCAATTCCCTGTAACCACATGGTGGCTCACAATCATCTGTAATGGGATTTGATGCCCTCTTCTGGTGTGTCTGAAAACAGACACAGTGTAATCACATACATAAAATAAATCTTAAAAAAAGGAAAAGAAAATGAGTGTTACATTAAGGGTGTGACAGTATGGATATGACATCATGGGTAAGACTCATGTGTATGACATCAAGTATGTGACATAATGTGTGTGACACCAATTGTATGACATCATAGGCCTAACATCACGAGTGTGAAATCACGGACGTGTTATCATTACTTTAACATCATGGGTATGACTTCACAGGTATGACTCATCTGTATGACATTACAAGTATGACATCAAGT
>NW_021617210.1:0-6247 GCF_004785775.1 Grammomys surdaster | reverse complement strand
AGCTTTAAAAGTATAAAACAGTGTACACGATATTAATAAAGAATCTCGAGGACTTCCGGTTTGGGCCCAGAGCATAGAGTAGGTCGCAGGCAGCAGCTCCATACTCAACCCCAGAAAACCTAGAGAAACAGGGACTCCCAGGAGCCTGAACTCACGCAGCATCCCAGGTAAGGTAAAAGCAACACTCACCCCAAACAAGGAGCAACCGGGACCCACTGGGACCCAGGAATTCGCTCCTGGCCCGGGGCGGGCTCCATCCGGTCTGGGCCAGAGCACTTGCGAATCCCGGGAGGCAGCTCTGCACCCAATCTCGGAGAATCCAGAGGAAGCGGGGCTCGCAGGACCTCTGTACCAAGCAGGGTCTTGGGCTAGGAGGTGGCAGTGCTTGCCCCCAAACAGGGAGCAGCTAGGACCCACTGGGACCCAGGAATTCGCTCCTGGCCCGGGGCGGGCTCCATCCAGTCTGGGCCAGAGCACTCACAGATCCCGGGAGGCAGCTCTGCACCAAATCTCGCAGAATCAAGAGGAAGCGGGGCTCTCAGGACCTCTGTGCCAAGCAATTTCTTAGGCTAGGAGGTGGCAGTGCTTGCCTCCAATCAGGGAGCAACTGGGACCCACTGGGACCCACTGGGACTCACTGAGACCCAGGAATCCGCTCCTGACCCGGAGCCCAGGCCCCTTCCGGTTTCCACCTGAACACTGAGCACATCTTGGGCCTCAGCTCTAACTCAAGCAGCAAAACCCATCCCAAACAGTTCTGACACAACCTAGATAATAGGAAAGACAGGCCCCAGTCAGAGACAGCACTGATAGCACAAAGGCGATCCAGATGGCGAAAGGCAAGCGCAAGAACACAAGCACCAGCAACACAAGGTACTTGCCAGTATCAGAACCTAGTTCTCCCACATTAGAAAGTCTTGAACTCCCCATATCACCAGGAAAACAAGAACCAGATCTAAAATCACTTCTAATGATGATGCTAGAGGACTACAAGAAGGAAGTAAATAACACTATCAAAAAACTTGAGGAGAACACAGGAAAACAGGATGAAGTCCTTAAAGAAACACAAAAATCCTTTAAAGAATTACAAGAAAACACAAACAAACAGATGAAGGAATTGAACAAAACCATCCAGGACATAAAAATGGAAGTGGAAACAATAAAGAAAGCACAAAGGGAGACTATCCTGGAGATAGAAAACCTAAGAAAGAAATCAGGAGTCATAGACACAAGCATCACCAACAGAATACAAGAGATAGAAGAAAGAATCTCAGGTGCAGAAGATACCTTAGAAAATATTGACACAACTATCAAAGAAAATGCAAAATGCAAAAAGTTGTTATCTCAAAATATCCAGGAAATCCAGGACGCAATGAGAAGACCAAACCTAAGGATAATAGGTATAGATGAGAGTGAAGATTCCCAACTTAAAGGGCCAGTAAATATCTTCAACAAAATTATTGAGGAAAACTTCCCTAACCTAAGGAATGAGATGCCCATAATCACACAAGAAGCCTACAGAACGCCAAACAGACTAGATCAAAAAAGAAACACCTCCCGTCACATAATAATAAAGACACAAAATGTACAAAACAAAGAAAGAATTTTAAAAGCAGTTAGGGAAAAAGGCCAAATAACATATAAAGGCAAACCTATCAGAATTACACCTGACTTCTCACCAGATACTATAAAAGCCAGAAGATCCTGGACAAATATCATACAAACCCTAAGAGAACATAAATGCCAGCCCAAGCTACTTTACCCAGCAAAACTCTCAATTACCATAGATGGAGAAACTAAGATATTCCATGACAAAACTGAATTTACACAGTATCTTCCCACAAATCCAGCTCTACAAAGGATAATAGCAGGAAAGATCCAATACAAGGAGGGCAATCATACCCTAGAAAGAGCAAGAAAATAATCCTTTTCCATCAAACCCAAAAGAAGATAACCACACAAACGATGTCTCCATTATTAGCAAAAATGACAGGAAGCAAGAACACCCTCTCCTTAATATCTCTTAACATCAATGGACTCAATTCCCCAATAAAAAGGCATAGGCTAACGGACTGGATACGCAAACAGGACCCAGCTTTTTGCTGCTTACAGGAAACCCACCTCAGTGACAAAGACAGACACTACCTTAGAGTAAAAGGTTGGAAAACAATTTTTCAAGCAAATGGTCCTAAGAAACAAGCGGGAGTAGCCATTCTAATATCGAATAAAATCGACTTTCAACTTAAAACTATCAAAAAGGATAAGGAAGGGCATTTCATACTTGTCAAAGGAAAAGTCAACCAACATGAACTCTCAATTCTGAATATCTATGCGCCAAATACAAGAGCGTCAACTTACATAAAAGAAACCTTACTAAAGCTCAAAACACACATTGCACCTCACATAATAATAGTGGGAGACTTCAACACCCCACTCTCAGCAATGGATAAATCATGGAAACAGAAACTAAATAGAGATACAGTAAAACTAACAGAAGTTATGAACCAAATGGACTTAACAGATATCTATAGAACATTTCACCCTAAAGCAAAAGAATATACCTTTTTCTCAGCACCTCATGGTACCTTCTCCAAAATAGACCATATAATTGGGCACAAGACAGGCCTCAACAGATATAAGAAAATTGAAATAATTCCCTGCATCCTATCAGATCACCATGGTCTAAGGCTGGTCTTCAAAAATGACAAAGAGAATGGAAAGCCCACATTCACATGGAAACTGAACAACACCCTACTCCTTGATAATCAGGTAAGGGAAGAAATAAAGAAAGAAATTAAAAACTTTTTAGAATTTAATGAAAATGATGACACATCATACCAAAATCTATGGGATACAATGAAAGCAGTGCTAAGAGGAAAATTCATAGCTCTAAGTGCCTACAAAAAGAAACTGGAGGGAGCATACACTAACAGCTTGACAGAGCACTTGAAAGACCTAGAACAAAAAGAAGCTAATACACCCAAGAGGAGTAGACGGCAGGAAATAATCAAACTCAGGGCTGAAATCAACCAAATAGAAACAAAAAGAACTATCCAAAGAATCAATAAAACTAGGAGCTGGTTCTTTGAGAAAATCAACAAGATAGATAAACCCTTAGCTAGACTAATCAGAGGGCAGAGAGACAGTATCCAAATTAATAAAATCAGAACTGAAAAGGGTGACATAACAACAGAAACTGAGGAAATTAAAAAAATCATCAGATCCTACTACAAAAGCCTATATTCAACAAAATTGGAAAATTTGGATGAAATGGACAATTTCCTAGACAAATACCAGTTACCAATGTTAAATCAGGACCAGATAAACCATCTAAACAATCCCATAACCCCAAAAGAAATAGAAGCAGCCATTAAAATTCTCCCTACAAAGAAAAGCCCGGGACCAGAAGGTTTTAGTGCAGAATTCTATCTGACCTTCAAGGAAGACCTAATTCCAATTCTTTTCAAACTATTCCACAAAATAGAAACAGAAGGGACATTACCCAACTCATTCTTTGAAGCCACAATTACACTCATACCTAAGCCACACAAAGACCCAACAAAGAAAGAGAACATCAGGCCGATCTCTCTTATGAACATTGATTCAAAATTACTCAATAAAATTCTAGCGAACCGAATCCAAGAACACATCAAAACAATTATCCATCATGATCAAGTTGGCTTCATCCCAGGAATGCAGGGTTGGTTCAATATTCGGAAATCCATCAATGTAATCCATTATATTAACAAACTCAAAGAAAAAAACCACATGATCATCTCACTAGATGCTGAGAAAGCATTTGACAAAATTCAACACCCCTTCATGATAAAAGTCTTGGAAAGGTCAGGAATTCAAGGTCCATACCTAAACATAGTAAAAGCAATATACAGCAAACCAGTAGCCAGCATTAAACTAAATGGAGAGAAACTTGAAGCAATCCCACTAAGATCAGGGACTAGGCAAGGCTGCCCACTCTCCCCCTACTTATTTAATATAGTATTGGAAGTCCTAGCCAGAGCAATTAGGCAACACAAGGAGGTCAAAGGGATACAAATTGGAAAGGAAGAAGTCAAAATCTCACTATTTGCAGATGATATGATAGTGTACTTAAGTGACCCCAAAACTTCCACCAGAGAACTCCTAAACCTGATAAACAACTTTAGCAAAGTGGCTGGATATAAAATTAACTCAAGCAAATCAGTAGCCTTCCTCTACTCAAAAGATAAACTGGCTGAGAAAGAAATTATGGAAATGACACCCTTCAAAATAGTCACAGATAATATAAAATACCTTGGTGTGAACCTAACCAAGCAAGTAAAAGACCTGTATGACAAGAACTTCATTCCCCTGAAGAAAGAAATCGAAGCAGATCTCAGAAGATGGAAAGATCTCCCATGCTCATGGATTGGAAGGATTAATATAGTAAAAATGGCTATTTTGCCAAAAGCCATCTACAGATTTAATGCAATCCCCATCAAAATTCCCACTCAATTCTTCTCAGAGATAGAAAGAGCAATCTTAAAATTTATTTGGAATAACAAAAAACCCAGGATTGGGAAAACTACTCTCAGCAATAAAAGAACTTCTGGAGGAATCACCATCCCTGACTTCAAGCTGTACTACAAAGCAATAGTGATAAAAACTGCATGGTATTGGAACAGAGACAGGCAGGAGGATCAGTGGAATAGAATAGAAGACTCAGAAATGAACCCCCATACCTATGGTCACTTGATCTTTGACAAAGGGGCTAAAACCATCGAATGGAAAAAAGATAGCATTTTCAACAAATGGTGCTGGTCCAACTGGTTGTCAGCATGTAGAAAAAAGCAAATTGATCCATACTTATCTCCTTGTACAAAGCTCAATTCCAAATGGATTAAGGACCTCCACCTAAAACCAGCCACACTGAAACTAATAGAAGAGAAACTGGGAAAAAGCCTGGAATACATAGGCACAGGGAAAAAGTTCCTGAACAGAACACCAATGGCCTGTGCTCTAAGAACAAAAATTGACAAATGGGACCTCATAAAGCTGCAAAGCTTCTGTAAAGCAAAGGACACAGTCAATAGGACAGAGCGGCAACCAACAGATTTGGAAAAGATCTTCACCGACCCTACATCTGATAAAGGGCTAATATCCAAGGTATACAAAGAACTGAAGAAATTAGACTCTAGACAATCAAAGAACCCTATTAAAAAATGGAGCACAGAGCTGAACAAAGAATTCTCAACTGAGGAAGTTCGAATGGTTGAGAAGCACCTAAAGAAGTGTTCAGGATCACTAGTCATCAGGGAAATGCAAATGAAAACAACACTGAGATTCCACCTTACACCAGTCAGAATGGCCAAGATCAAAAACACAGGTGACAGCACATGTTGGCGAGGATGTGGAGAAAGAGGAACACTCCTCCACTGTTGGTGGGATTGTAAATTGGTACAACCACTATGGAAGGCAGTATGGCGGTATCTCAGAAAATTGAACATAGTGTTACCTGGGGACCCAGCTATACCACTCCTGGGCATATACCCAAAAGAAGTTTCACCATACAACAGGGACACATGCTCCACCATGTTCATAGCAGCCTTATTTATAATAGCCAGAAGTTGGAAAGAACCCAGATGCCCTTCGACAGAAGAATGGATGCAGAAAATGTGGTACATTTATACAATGGAATACTACTCAGCTATTAAGAACAATCAGTTCACAAAATTCCTAGGCAAATGGATGGAGCTGGAAAATATCATCTTGAGTGAGATGACCCAATCTCAAAAGAACATACTTGGTATGCACTCACTGATAAGTGGATATTAGACCAAAAGCTCACAATGTCTAAGAACCTACATATAGACCACATAAAACTCACATAGAAGAAGGAAGACCAAAGTATGAATTCGTTGGTCCTTTCTAGAAGGAGTATCAAAAGTTTCAACCAGAACTCCCAAAGTCTAAACCAGAGAACACAAAGGGAGGGACTCACGAACCTGTACAGGGAATTGAGGGTGACCTTGTTAGACTTCAGTGAAAGTGGAGGGCCAAGGTCCCCGAAAGTTTGGATCCCCTACTGTGTGGGAATTCGAGAGCAGGGAGATGGGACTGGGAGGATGTTTGGAGCACACCATCACAAAAATTAGGAGGAGTGGGTATGGGATAAAGGATCTTGGGGGAGAATGAGAAAGGAGATAACATTGAAAGGTAAATATGTATAATATCCAATAAAAAACCCACACAGATAAAGGATTTTTTTAAA
>NW_021617209.1:0-7338 GCF_004785775.1 Grammomys surdaster | reverse complement strand
GTCCAGTTTTTCAAACTGGCCAAGCTGCATGTTTGTTTGAAGAATCAAAGATTGTGTTGATCAATGCAATGGTAAAATTTCCTTTCTTCAAAACTTATAATACAGTTGACTGTTGGCTTGCTTTGGTGAGAAACCAGGTAGTCCAGAAAGGAGATTGGGCTGTTGAAGTCAATGGGATACTCTTTTGTTTTTATTCTGAGAAGTGCCATCTATTGGAGAAAAAGTTTCATTTGCCCAGTGCTCAGAAATCTGAGAGAAAGTGCTTTCATAGGTGCTGGCAGGTAACTCAGACAGCCATGTGTCTGGGAAAGGTAAGCCGGAGGAGGTAGGCTTGCCCTCTGGTGAAGGGGCAGTGCTGAGGATAGCAGCCTTCGAGTGTTTGGGTTTGGAACAGTGGTCTTGCCCACCTCAGTTCATGTGATTGATTGTGCTCAGCTTTTTCTTCTCTGTTTGAGACAATCTTCTGCCACTTGCAAAACCAAACCAAACCAAAAGACAAACACAATGTAAACAAACAAAACAGCAGATTATACCTAGATTGTGTTGTTTCTCAGAACAAATCTTGAAATAGGACTGTTTGGGTGCACTTTTAATCATCTGGACCTGAACAGCACCCTCAGGTCCTTTAACAATGAAGGGCATCTTTTCTCTCTGCGTTGAGAGAGTAGCTACACCAGGGTTTGGTGCATGGAATAATTCTGGGAGATTAAATGACTGGCTAGACACCATTGAAATGACCACTGGCTTGCACACTGTGAAAGTTGTTTTTTGATGTTTTTATCTGTAGAGAGACCTTTCTCCTCACTGCTTCATTAGTGACATTTTTCTTGCTGGTGTAAGTGCTGTCTCTATTTCAGATGCTCTCCATGTTTTAGGAGGGCACTGTATTGCTTCTACAGCCTATTGTAAAAATCCCAGAGGTAGGAAACTTTGTATCTATATAGCTGATGCTGGGCTCCAAGCAGCACTGGTATTGCTGTAGATGTTTTCCTGCTGAGCTGACGATGCACCAGCCAGATGAAGCCCTGAGATGGTCCTCCATTGACACTTCTCTTAATGGTAGAGACACATTTGCTGGCCTGGACTCAGGAGGCTGTCTCATGTGAATGTCTGCATCTTTAGGATGATTGGAGTCAGTATTGCTCAGGGTTAAGAGGCCTTCCACATAGGCTGATTGGCATTATAGTCTATGAGGGTTAAGGCAGAGAACGTGCTTCTTGCACCGTGGCCTGGTTTCTTTACCTAGCCAATGCACGGGACATCAAGACCCGTGTTTGCCTCACTTTCCAGCATACCATATAGGACTCATTCATTTGGCAGCAAGACATATGTGAGGCATTTTTTCTAGGGTCACATTTAACAGAAGCCTTCTCCACAAATGAAGTTATTTCTTTTATAAATAATATACAGCGACTTTTGCTCAAAAATTTTACAGGCAGCAAAACCGTATTTTGTGAATTTATTTTCTAGTTCTGAGTGGGAGGATGCAGGATGCCAAAGAATGATGGGAGGTACATACTGCTAAGTTTAGTCACAGTCATCTGATTGGATGAAGAATGTGGTTCAATCTTGTGAAATCCTCCAGACAAGTATCTCAGGATTTAACATGGTTGTGGGAAGCTGGTCTAATATTCTTTGGATAGCACTACTTTTCATCATGTCAACCTCCGTATCACACAGTCTTGATGAAGCTATTCTTCCTAGAATAGATTTCAGGTTCACAGTCTTGGTGCACTTGGACTCTAGACTTTAGTTTATCCTGTAGCTCTGTGCAGCAATTCACATTGGCCTACAGCCCGTAGAGGCCTTTTGTGAGGGGACATTTTGTTTTTGTTTTTTTTTAATTCAAATACCCAAACGTATCCAAAACAGGTTTGGTCAGATGTAATTCTCACAGATTTATGACTCAGCATAGGGGAAGGCTGTGTGGGGAAGTTGTGCAGGGGAGTGCCAGGAGCCCACCAGAGGCCCTGTTCACAGCAGGTGTGTTTAACACTCTTCTGACCTGCGTTCTCTGGTGCTGGGCTGTCATCATGTGGGTGAGCTTCAGGATGAACTGGCACTGCATCTCTTGGGCATCTGTACCATGAGGAAGGACTCCTGGGAGTTGGGAGGGGTTACAGAGTCCTTTGATTCTCATGGCAGGAGTGCAGTGTCTTGAAGTGGCTTGTTGAGATTCCATAGGATAGTTGATCAAAGTGAGTGGGTATGCTGCTTCAATTCCAGGATTGCTCCATAACTGGTTGTCTTCTTCAAAACCGGTCACCTCTAATACTGCTAGGTGTCAGGATTGTAGAACAGTCTAAGGCTCCAGACTCCAGTTCTGCTTCCCTAGCATTGGTAAGTCCATGGTGGTCACATCATTTCCTGTGTCTGGATTCATTCCCATTGTAGCTTGGCAGTTAGCCCACTTCTGAGATGGTTGGTGAATATTTTGAGGTGAATACCCTTTTGGGGGGTTGTTCTCTGTCTAGACAGATTAAGACTGTAAATAACATAAACCATAATATTAGGGATTTCCTGGGGAAGCAGAATTGTAGAGTAAGAAACTAGGAAGGCTTAGAAAGCCATTTGTATTTTTATTCTGGAGAATTAAAAGTGTCCTGCCGTGTACATCTCCTACACTCCCCCATCCAAGGATGGTATGGCGTTGGTGCTGTGTCTCCCACTTTATCCATATAGCTTGTTGCCTACCTCTCAGCCAATTGTACTTTTTTGGAAGTTGTTGTGGTATTTTATTTGGGTCACAGCAAACATCTGAACGGGAAAGGTGCCATTGGCCTCTAAGGTCACTGTTGGGTTCTACATAGCTGTCCTATTAAAGCAGACAGGAATCAGCAGAAATGGCCCCTTGACATTTCTGAAAAAACTTTCTGGGGCTTCTACGACTCACCTGTTTTGGCAGAGTTTTTCTTGATTAGAGGATAGTCTTCCTGTTTTCAACGCATGTTTTCTTTTTCTTCATCAGTTGCTAGTGACCACATCAGGCCTGTACCTGTTTCTGATAACTTTGGAGCTGACCATACCAAGGCCATCTTGGGGGACCTATGGGAATGGAGAAAGGTGATTCCTTAATCCATCTTTTCTTGGGGACAGGGTCTTCTGGTTGGGGATCTGGTAGCAACTGGAAATGTCAGAGGGGCTCAGAGGTCACCTCTATACAGGTTAGGAATGCAGATACAAGAAAGAAAGCAGAGTTATTGAGAGTTACCTGGGCTGAGGAGAGAATGTAGTGTAAGAAGCAGGGAAGGCTGGAAACCCCTGTATGGTTCACATGGCCAATGTTTATTGAAGCTTCAGGGGAACAGGTACATGTGTAGGGAAAGTTGCACATTGATCTCTAGGCTATGGCTGTGGAATCCAAGGCATGAAGGACCCACTCTTCCTCTCTGGATCTTGCCATCTTTCTTACCTCCTGTTCCTCTCAGGATCCAAAATATTGCTTCTATGAAGAGTATCCTCCGATAAACCTGACCCAGATTAAAAGGCTATGTAGTTATGTCCACAGGCTAATCAATAGAACTTGTACTTGAACTTCATGCTTCTTTCAAGCCTCACCTTCCTGACCAGAGGCACTAAGACCTCCTCTGTTGTACTGAGGACCCACTTGGTCAACACTGACTCATTCGTCCTGTGTGGCAGGGGCTAGTCTATGGATGTGAGGCAACACCAAGCCCTCCAGGAAATTCCCTGTTCCCGGGGCCTCTGCAGTGTTCTGAGAATTGACTCAGTGGACTGTCTTCCTCCCTAGACTAGGAGAGCCTCAAGGGTAGAAAATCCTGAGTGCCTGCCCAGGCTGCCCTACAGTTCAGTTGACCTGAGACCATGCAGAACACATGTGCTTTGAGTTTGGTCCCACTGAATGATGGTGTGAGCCCTTCTCACTAAAGGCTGCTTCCCAGTGCCCCCGCTCAGACTTGGCCCTGGCAGTCAAGGCTATCACTGACATAGCTGAGTACTCAAAGATAGGATTCCAGATTCCAAGTGCTTGTCTCACCTGTGTTGGGTGTGAGTCTGCATCTGGATTTCTCTGCACTTCTGGCACCCCAGTGGCAGGGCAACAGTGCTGCCAACTCCACGTTCTGGATTCTGGATTTTGTGTTGCTTCCTGGAGCGCCAGCGTGATCTGCAGAGGGTAAGTCTGCAATCTTCAGCTTCTTGCTGTTCCTCTTTAGGGTTTATTTTGGCTTCCTTGGTCCTTTCCAGCCTCCCCTTGCCTGTTCTACCTTCTTTCTACAAGTTTCCCCTTTCTCTCTCAGCTCTCAGGCTCCTCCCATGTCTCTTATTTTCCCCTCTTTGTCTGATGTCCCCTCCTCCCGTCCCTACTCCCACTTTCCTTCCCTCCACTCTAACTTTTGCCCACAAGAAATCTAAGGAGCCTCTGATGTCTGACCCATGTCTCCTGGGACACTATCAAGGTACAGAAGGCTGGCCCTGTTCTTTCCCCTTCAGTGACTAGGATCTTGAGGAACCAGAGTCATCTGTGAAGACCAAAGCAGCATGTGGAGGAATCAGGCAATCACAAAGGGATGCTCTTACATTCTCTAACTTAGTTTTTAAACTGAGGTCTTTTATTATTCAAATATACATTTCCTCAGAAAACCATGTTTGAAAAGGAAACCTTTCCTATCTCTCTTTTTCCAGTAGGGGAAGGTGAAGAAAGGTGAAGTAATTTGTCCCAGGTCATGAATTGAGTGGACACTAGAGCTGTCTGTCTACCCTGTTACGTTCTGGGTATCAGTCTCAGACCAGCTACTCTTCTGTCCACAGTAACACAAGCACCTGTGAAGCATATCAGCCTGTCAAGCCCAAACAACAGTTACCATTATGTGGAAGCCCCAGACAACTACCATATCTATGACAAACTCCCAGAGAAGGGTGGCCTCGGGGAACTATTTGAACAGAGATTGTCCAGTGCTTTGGTCTTCATGAAACACTGGGTAAGCTACCAGGGATTCTTCTCCATGCATTTTCCCCAGCTGAGGCAGCCAGTAGAGGGGCACACACAAGAGACCAAGTATTGGGATGGGGCCAAGGCTGGGGAACTGGGGGATGGAAGGAGGTCTTCGTTTTGGTGATTTTCTTCCTCTCTCTGTCTTATTCTCCCATTCCTATTCTTTCTCTCTGCTCTGAGGTGGAACCTAGCACTTCCATGATCAACCAGCTAGCTAGCACTCCTCCACTGTGGCACATTCTGAGACCAGAGGCTGTGGTTGTGCCTCGCATCCAGGTGGGAACAGGAACCAGGACAAAGGAGTGCTGGAATCAGGAGGGGAGCTGGCACAGAGCATGTCAGCTGAGCCTTGGGTTCCCTGCCTAGTGCTGGTCCTTAGCTGTCCCTCTAGTGTTCATCTTGAAGTGTTGAGCTGGACAGACCTTGGAGAGGAAGAGTGTACCATCCTGCTCATCACTGCTGTAGGACAGGCTTCCTAAAAGGAAACGCCATGTCCATCACGAGCAGTCCCATCCATGACTAGGCCTGCTCTGCTCTCCTCACCTCACTGCTGGGTGAGGTTGTGTGGCTAGAGCTGGCTCACAGGACACCTTTGAGACCAGGAGGCACAGAATAGCTCTCACTGCTTCCTTCCAGGGCCTAGAACACACAGAAGGGACATAGAGAGGAGGCCAGGCCAAATAGCCTGTAAAGGCAGGAAGTCTTTCAGGCACCTGAGTGAATGTCAGCGATGGACCATTGGCTGTGTCTGACACTAGGCCAGGGAGGCCCTTTCTGACCCCTCTTCCCACTCCTTCAGTTCTGCTGACTCTCGGCTGATTTTTACCTTATGCACTTACCTATTGTGCAGTGCTACACCTCTCTCTCTTCCTCTTTGGTCGGTTCCCATTTGCTTTTCTATTTCACAGTGCGGGGAATGGGACCCATGCCTTCCTGTGTCCTCTTGCAAAGTCTCTTCCACTACACAGGTGCATCCCAGCCCAACACAGTTTCCTACTCTGCCTTCTACTTAAAAGTTCTCACCCTCATCGGTTCCCAGACCTCTTAGTGATCGTCTGAGTTAGAGTTTTACTGCTGTGAGCAGACACCATGACCAAGGCCACTCTTATAAAGACAACATTTAATTGGTGCTGGCCTACAGGTTCAGAGATTCAGTCCATTATCATCAAGGTGGGAGCATGACAGAGTTCAGGCAGGCATGGTACTGGATGAGCTGAGAATTCTGTATCTTCATCTGAAGGCCACTAGGAAAAGACTGGCTTCCAGGCAGCTAGGATGAGGGTTAAATACCATGCCCAGAGTGACACACCTACTCCAACAAGGCCTCACCTATCCCAGTGGTTAACTCTCTCCAAAAGAGGCTAGTGCTGGGATCGAGACCCAGGGATCAACTTCGTAGATGTTTCATTTCACCCTGTGCTTATAAGCAAAATGGCCGTTAGGCCTCACTTTAGTAGTGGGCAGGATCTGTTAGGCAGAGAGAAGAAAGTCCATTTCCTTCCAGGTAATGTGTGAATAGGAAAGACAGAAGGTTGCAGGGAAGTTGTGGAGGAAGGTGTGTATGAGAGGGATAATAGAAAAACTGAGATGGGGAGCTGGATCCTCAGAGGTCATTGGTCTAGAAATCTGGAACTTAGTGCTGGGAATGAGATATAGGGAATCTTTTCTTGGTGTGTGTGTGTGTGTGTGTGTGTGTGTGTGTGTGTATGTGTGTGTGTATGTGTGTGTGTGTGTTGTATGTCTGTGTGCTGTATATGTGCTGAGCCTTGCATATACACTTGAGCTATACCCAGACTACTGATCTTTCTAACATGGTTGCCATTGGTAACAAGAGTCTTTCTATAGTGAAAAGCATTAACTTTGTGTCATTTTATACCCTAGCTGAAAGCCTCTGAAACAGTGAGTTTTAGCTGCTTGTTGTGAGTTCTATCTTCTGAGTGCTAAGAGCCAGGCTTGTCTGTATGCTGCCACCTTAGGGAGAGTGAATTGAAGTCAGAGAGGGACTGCCAGAGGACAGGGCACTTAGCAGTCATCATCTGTCTGTCCTCATGTGGGAGGGGCTGAAAGGCAGAAAAATGCAGTGGGGAACATTTGTCAATAGTGAGAATTGGGTCAGTCACGGGCAGTCTCCTGCCCCCTGGCCTGCTCCCTCCTCCTATCACTGTCTGCTGTGGGCTTGGACACACACACTCAGGAAGGAAACCTGTCCAGGCAAGAAATTGCTGCCTGTCTCACTGTTGCCAGCCTTCCTTCCTCTGCCCCTGTTTGCTCAGTCTGCCTGCCAGGTGCTGCAGAGCTGATGGGAACCTGCCGAGAAGGAGTTCTAGGCTAGCCTTATCTACACAGAGAGAGTTCTAGGATACCCAAGGCTACACAATAAGAAC
>NW_021617208.1:0-5147 GCF_004785775.1 Grammomys surdaster | reverse complement strand
TGGGACCCAGGAATTCGCTCCTGGCCTGGAGCGGGCTCCATCCGGTCTGGGCCCGAGCACTCGCGGATCCCGGGAGGCAGCTCTGCACCCAATCTCGCAGACTCCAGAGGAAGCGGGGCTCGCAGGACCTCTGTGCCAAGCAGGGTCTTGGGCTAGGAGGTGGCAGTGCTTGCCCCCGAACAGGGAGTGGCTAGGACCCACTGGGACCCAGGAGTTCACTCCAGGGCCCGGAGCGTGGGTTCCTTCCGGTCTGTGCCAGAGCAGATCCCGGGAGTCAGCTCTGCACCCAATCTCACAGAACCTAGAGGGAGCCGGGCTCTCCGTGGCTCAAGCTAGCTCAAGCAGTTTCTTAGGCTAGGAGGTGGCAGTGCTCGCCCCCAATCAGGGAGCAACTGGGACCCACTGGGACCCACTGGGACTCATTGGGATCCAGGAATCCGCTCCTGACCCGGAGCCCCGGCCCCTTCCGGTTTCCACCTGAGCACCGAGCACATCTTGGGCCTCATCTCTAACTCAAGCAGCAAAACCCATCCCAAACGGTTCTGACACAACCTAGATAATAGGAAAGACAGGCCCCAGTCAGAGACAGCACTGATAGCTCAAAGGTGATCCAGATGGCGAAAGGCAAGCGCAAGAACACTAGCACCAGCAACCCAAGGTACTTGCCATTATCAGAACCTAGTTCTCCCACATTAGAAAGTCCTGAACTCCCCATATCACCAGGAAAACAAGAACCAGATCTAAAATCATTTCTAATGATGATGCTAGAGGACTACAAGAAGGAAGTAAATAACACTATCAAAAAACTTGAGGAGAACACAGGAAAACAGGATGAAGTCCTTAAAGAAACACAAAAATCCTTTAAAGAATTACAAGAAAACACAAACAAACAGATGAAGGAATTGAACAAAACCATCCAGGACATAAAAATGGAAGTGGAAACAATAAAGAAATCACAAAGGGAGACTATCCTGGAGATAGAAAACCTAAGAAAGAAATCAGGAGTCATAGACACAAGCATCACCAACAGAATACAAGAGATAGAAGAAAGAATCTCAGGTGCAGAAGATACCTTAGAAAATATTGACACAACTATCAAAGAAAATGCAAAATGCAAAAAGTTGCTATCTCAAAATATCCAGGAAATCCAGGACGCAATGAGAAGACCAAACCTAAGGATAATAGGTATAGATGAGAGTGAAGATTCCCAACATAAAGGGCCAGTAAATATCTTCAACAAAATTATTGAGGAAAACTTCCCTAACCTAAGGAATGAGATGCCCATAATCACACAAGAAGCCTACAGAACGCCAAACAGACTAGATCAAAAAAGAAATACCTCCCGTCACATAATAATCAAGACTCAAAATGTACAAAACAAAGACAGAATTTTAAAAGCAGTAAGGGAAAAAGGCCAAATAACATATAAAGGCAAACCTATCAGAATTACACCTGACTTCTCACCAGATACTATAAAAGCCAGAAGATCCTGGACAAATATCATACAAACCCTAAGAGAACATAAATGCCAGCCCAAGCTACTTTACCCAGCAAAACTCTCAATTACCATAGACGGAGAAACTAAGATATTCCATGACAAAACTGAATTTACACAGTATCTTCCCACAAATCCAGCTTTACAAAGGGTAATAGCAGGAAAGCTCCAATACAAGGAGGGCAATCATACCCCAGAAAGAGCAAGAAAATAATCCTTTTCCATCAAACCCAAAAGAAGATAACCACACAAACGATGTCTCCACTATTAGCAAAAATGACAGGAAGCAAGAACACCCTCTCCTTAATATCTCTTAACATCAATGGACTCAATTCCCCAATAAAAAGGCATAGGCTAACGGACTGGATACGCAAACAGGACCCAGCTTTTTGCTGCTTACAGGAAACCCACCTCAGTGACAAAGACAGACACTACCTTAGAATAAAAGGTTGGAAAACAATTTTTCAAGCAAATGGCACTAAGAAACAAGCGGGAGTAGCCATTCTAATATCGAATAAAATCAACTTTCAACTTAAAACTATCAAAAAGGATAAGGAAGGACATTTCATACTTGTCAAAGGAAAAGTCAACCAACATGAACTCTCAATTCTGAATATCTATGCGCCAAATACAAGAGCATCGAATTTCATAAAAGAAACCTTACTAAAGCTCAAAACACACATTGCACCTCACATAATAATAGTGGGAGACTTCAACACCCCACTCTCAGCAATGGATAAATCATGGAAACAGAAACTAAATAGAGATACAGTAAAACTAACAGAAGTTATGAACCAAATGGACTTAACAGATATCTATAGAACATTTCACCCTAAAGCAAAAGAATATACCTTTTTCTCAGCACCTCATGGTACCTTCTCCAAAATAGACCATATAATTGGGCACAAGACAGGCCTCAACAGATATAAGAAAATTGAAATAATTCCCTGCATCCTATCAGATCACCATGGTCTAAGGCTGGTCTTCAAAAATGACAAAGAGAATGGAAAGCCCACATTTACATGGAAACTGAACAACACCCTACTCCTTGATAATCAGGTAAGGGAAGAAATAAAGAAAGAAATTAAAAACTTTTTAGAATTTAATGAAAATGATGACACATCATACCAAAATTTATGGGATACAATGAAAGCAGTGCTAAGAGGAAAATTCATAGCTCTAAGTGCCTACAAAAAGAAACTGGAGGGAGCATACACTAACAGCTTGACAGAGCACCTGAAAGACCTAGAACAAAAAGAAGCTAATACACCCAAGAGGAGTAGAAGGCAGAAAATAACTAAACTCAGGGCTGAAATCAACCAAATTGAAACAAAAAGAACTATCCAAAGAATCAATAAAACCAGGAGCTGGTTCTTTGAGAAAATCAACAAGATAGATAAACCCTTAGCTAGACTAATCAGAGGGCAGAGAGACAGTATCCAAATTAATAAAATCAGAACTCAAAAGGGGGACATAACAACAGAAACTGAGGAAATTAAAAAAATCATCAGATCCTACTACAAAAGCCTATATTCAACAAAATTGGAAAATTTGGAAGAAATGGACAATTTCCTAGACAAATACCAGTTACCAATGTTAAATCAGGACCAGATAAACCATCTAAACAGTCCCATAACCCGAAAAGAAATAGAAGCAGTCATTAAAAGTCTCCCTACAAAGAAAAGCCCGGGACCAGACGGTTTTAGTGCAGAATTCTATCAGACCTTCAAGGAAGACCTAATCCCAATTCTTTTCAAACTATTCCACAAAATAGAAACAGAAGGTACACTACCCAACTCATTCTTTGAAGCCACAATTACACTCATACCTAAGCCACACAAAGACCCAACAAAGAAAGAGAACTTCAGGCCAATCTCCCTTATGAACATTGATGCAAAACTACTCAATAAAATTCTAGCGAACCGAATTCAAGAACACATCAAAACAATTATCCATCACGATCAAGTTGGCTTCATCCCAGGAATGCAGGGTTGGTTCAATATTCGGAAATCCATCAATGTAATCCATTATATAAACAAACTCAAAGAAAAAAACCACATGATCATCTCACTAGATGCTGAGAAAGCATTTGACAAAATTCAACACCCCTTCATGATAAAAGTCTTGGAAAGGTCAGGAATTCAAGGTCCATACCTAAACATAGTAAAAGCAATTTACAGCAAACCAGTAGCCAGCATTAAACTAAATGGAGAGAAACTTGAAGCAATCCCACTAAAATCAGGGACTAGGCAAGGCTGCCCACTCTCCCCCTACTTATTTAATATAGTATTGGAAGTCCTAGCCAGAGCAATTAGGCAACACAAGGAGGTCAAAGGGATACAAATTGGAAAGGAAGAAGTCAAAATCTCACTATTTGCAGATGATATGATAGTATACTTAAGTGACCCCAAAACTTCCACCAGAGAACTCCTAAACCTGATAAACAACTTTAGCAAAGTGGCTGGATATAAAATTAACTCAAGCAAATCAGTAGCCTTCCTCTACTCAAAAGATAAACTGGCTGAGAAAGAAATTATGGAAATGACACCCTTCAAAATAGTCACAGATAATATAAAATACCTTGGTGTGAACCTAACCAAGCAAGTAAAAGACCTGTATGACAAGAACTTCATTCCCCTGAAGAAAGAAATCGAAGCCGATCTCAGAAGATGGAAAGATCTCCCATGCTCATGGATTGGAAGGATTAATATAGTAAAAATGGCTATTTTGCCAAAAGCCATCTACAGATTTAATGCAATCCCCATCAAAATTCCCACTCAACTCTTCTCAGAGATAGAAAGAGCAATCTTAAAATTTATTTGGAATAACAAAAAACCCAGGATTGCGAAAACTACTCTCAGCAATAAAAGAACTTCTGGAGGAATCACCATCCCCGACTTCAAGCTGTACTACAAAGCAATAGTGATAAAAACTGCATGGTATTGGAACAGAGACAGGCAGGAGGATCAGTGGAATAGAATAGAAGACCCAGAAATGAACCCCCATACCTATGGTAACTTAATCTTTGACAAAGGGGCTAAAACCATCGAATGGAAAAAAGATAGCATTTTCAACAAATGGTGCTGGTCCAACTGGTGGTCAGCATGTAGAAAAAATGAAAATTGATCCATACTTATCTCCTTGTACAAAGCTCAATTCCAAGTGGATTAAGGACCTCCACCTAAAACCAGCCACACTGAAACTAATAGAAGAGAAACTGGGAAAAAGCCTGGAATACATAGGCACAGGGAAAAAGTTCCTGAACAGAACGCCAATGGCCTGTGCTCTAAGACCAAAAATTGACAAATGGGACCTCATAAAGCTGCAAAGCTTCTGTAAAGCAAAGGACACAGTCAATAGGACAGAGCGGCAACCAACAGATTGGGAAAAGATATTCACCAACCCTACATCTGATAAAGGGCTAATATCCAAGGTATACAAAGAACTGAAGAAATTAGACTCTAGACAATCAAAGGACCCTATTAAAAAATGGAGCACAGACCTGAACAAAGAATTCTCAACTGAGGAAGCTCGAATGGTTGAGAAGCACCTAAAGAAGTGTTCAGCATCCCTAGTCATCAGGGAAATGCAAATGAAAACAACACTGAGATTCCACCTCACACCAGTCAGAATGGCTAAGATCAAAAACACA
>NW_021617207.1:0-2112 GCF_004785775.1 Grammomys surdaster | reverse complement strand
CTCAGGGTTGTTTTGATTTGCATTTCCCTGACGACTAAGGATGCTGAGCATTTCTTTAGGTGCTTCTCGGCCATTCGAGTTTCTTCCATTGAAAATTCTTTGTTAAGCTCTATACCCCATTTTTCAATAGGGTTATTTGGTTATCTGGAGACTAATTTCTGAGTTATTTGTATATATTGGATATTAGCCCCCTATCAGATGTAGGTTTGGTAAAGATCTTTTCCCAATTTGTTGGTTGTCGTTTTGTCCTATTGACAGTGTCCTTTGCCTTACAGAAACTTTGCAATTTTATGAAGTCCCATTTGTCAATTCTTGATCTTAGAGCATATGCCATTGGTGTTCTGTTCAGGAACTTTTCCCCTGTGCCCAAGTATTCCAGGCTCTTCCCCACCTTCTCTTCTATTAGTTTCAGTGTATCTGGTTTTATGTGGAGGTCCTTTATCCACTTAGATTTGAGATTTGTACAAGGGGATAAGAATGGACCAATTTTCATGCTTCTACATGTTGTCCTCCAGTTGAACCAGCACCATTTGTTGAAAATGCTGTCCTTTTTCCACTGGACAGTTTTAGCTCCTTTGTCAAAGATCAAGTGACCATAGGAGTGTGTGTTCATTTCTGGGTCTTCAGTTCTATTCCATTGATCTTCCTGCCTGACTCTCTCTACCAATACCAGGTAGTTTTTATCACTATTGCTCTGTAGTACAGCTTGAGGTCAGGGATGGTAATTCCTCCAGAAGTTCTTTTATTGTTGAGAATAGTTTTCGCTATCCTGGGTTTTTTGTTATTCCATATGAATTTGAGAATTTCCTTTTCTAACTCTGTGAAGAATTGAGTTGGGATTTTAATGGGGATTGCATTGAATCTGTAGATTGCTTTTGGCAAGATTGCCATTTTTATTATATTAATCCTGCCAATCCATGAGCATGGGAAATCTTTCCATCTTCTGAGATCTTCTTCAATTTCTCTCTTCAGAGACTTGAAGTTCTTGTCATACAGGTCTTTCACTTGCTTGGTTAGATTCACACCAAGGTATTTTATATTATTTGCAACTATTGTGAAAAGTGTCATTTCCCTAATATCTTTTTCGGTCTGTTTATCTTTCATGTAGAGGAAGGCTACTGATTTGTTTGAGTTGATTTTATAACCAGCCACTTTGCTGAAGTTGTTTATCAGGTTTAGGAGTTCTCTGGTGGAAGTTTGTGGGTCACTTAAGTATACTATCATATCATCTGCAAATAGTGATATTTTGACTACTTCCTTTCCTATTTGTATCCCTTTGACTTCTTTTTGTTGTCTAATTGCTCTGGCTAGGACTTCCAGTACTATATTGAACAGGTAGGGGGAGGGTGGGCAGCCTTGTCTAGTCCCTGATCTTAGTGGGATTGCTTCAAGTTTCTCTCCATTTAGCTTGATGTTGGCTACGGGTTTGCTGTAAATTGCTTTTACTATGTTTAGGTAGGGGCCTTGAATTCCTTATATTTCCAAGACTTTTATCATGAAGGGATGTTGAATTTTGTCAAATGCTTTCTCAGCATCTAGTGAGATGATCATGTGGGTTTTTTTCTTTAAGTTTGTTTATATAGTGGATTACATTGATGGATTTCCGAATATTGAACCATCCCTGCATTCCTGGGATAAAACCTACTTGATCATGATGGATGATTGTTTTGATGTGTTCTTGGATTCGGTTTGCTAGAATTTTATTGAGTATTTTTGCATCGATGTTCATAAGGGAGATTGGTCTGAAGTTCTCTTTCTTTGTTGGGTCCTTGTGGGGTTTGGGAATGAGTGTAATTGTAGCTTCATAGAACGAATTGGGTAGTGTTCCTTCTGTCTCTATTTTGTGGAATAGTTTGAAGAGAATTGGTATTAGGTCTTCCTTGAAGGTCTGATAGAATTCAGGACTAAAACCATCTGGTCCTGGGCTTTTTTTAGTGGGGAGACTTTTAATGACCTCTGCTATTTCCTGAGGGGTTATGGGACTATTTGGATGGTTTATCTGCTCCTGGTTTAACTTCGGTACCTGGTATCTGTCTAGGAAATTGTCCATTTCATCCAGGTTTTCCAGTTTTGTTGAGTATAGGCCTTTGTAGTAGGATCTGATGATTTTTT
>NW_021617206.1:0-2071 GCF_004785775.1 Grammomys surdaster | reverse complement strand
CTACAATGTCCCAAGCTCTGGGTTCCACATTCTGCACTGCATTCTCTGTAGCAATCTTCCCGATGTGGCTCCATTTTCTAATAAAGCGGTAGTATCTTTAACCACCTCCAAAGGAAACCCCTTTCCCACTAATGTCCCAATTCCGCCTTTCTCTCTCTGTCTCTGTCTCTCTGTCTCTGTCTCTCTGTCTCCTCTTTTCCTGCCGCATCCTGAGAGCTGACCCCAGGGGTGTACCTGCCTGCTTTGCTGAACTCTGTACTGCGTTAACTCAGTCGCTACCAGGCAGGAGGAGCTGAAAATATGAAGATAAGATGGTGGTCGAGTTGTGTGTGGGAGAGAAACTTGCTTCCAAAGTGCTGCTTTCCAAAGTCGGCTTTTGAGGAAAAAATCTGTGCTTATGATGTGTCTTCTCGTTTATTTGTTTACTGATTAAAGAATCAGGGTTACTCAGGGTGTCCCTGCTTGCCTTGCTAAACACTGGACTGCATAGACTCAGTAACTCTGCCTGGCAGGAGCTTGAAATAGGCAGATAAGGTAGTGGTCGATGCTCCAAGATCACAGCTGACCTGTTCTACATAGTCATTTTAAGGGCAGGTTGGGTTATTTAGAGAGATGGATCCTGTATTGATGATAGAAAGAGAACAGATATATAGAAACAAATAAAAATAAACACGGAACAAACCAACACACACACACACACACACACACACACACACACACACAGAGAGAGAGAGAGAGAGAGAGAGAGAGAGAGAGAGAGAGAGAACAAGGGAAAGCAGTGCACAGAATAATTATTTTCTGGCCAAAGTGGAAAAAAAAATCACTATGTAAAGGGGTGGGAAAAAAAAGCCCCCAAACACAAGTGGGTATTTTTAAGCATTCCACCAGTCTTTTGATGTCCTCTAACTCTGTATTTAGTCTTCTTCGAGAAGGGGGCAGGTGGGTGAGGACGGGAGGGAGGCCGGCTGGTGGGCGGGAGGCGGTGGCAGCGAGGAACAGAAAAGGACGAAGCCCAAGCGGTGGAATCTTTTAAAAATGAGACCTGAATGGCGTGGAACTGAGGTCGCCGGTCACCCTCCCTCCCTCCCTCCCCGTTCGTTCCCACACGACACACCGCGTTGGGATCCTCTCCCTCCCCCCGATTGTGCCTCCCTTCCCCTTCCTGTGACTGTTCTTTGACCCGCTACCCGATTCGTGAGTTCGGGTACTTTCACTTAGAGACCGATTTCGCCTGCTTTCCCAGCTCGCTGCTGTGCTACTTTCATTTTTTTGGGTGCCTGAGGAGGTCGGTCGGCCGGCCCGCCCGCCCGAGTCCGGCCCGAGTTCCCTCTGTTCGGGCGGGACACCGGGGACCGTTTGTGCCATTCAGGGGGAGTGGTGGGTCCTCTGCTCCGTCGTGCGTGGGTGAGTGTCCCCCTGAGCTAGGAGGAGAGAGGGAGCGAGGGAGCGAGTGAGTGCGGCGGCGGCGGCGGCCATGAGCGGTCTGTCTGTTTCGGTTTGCTTGGTTGATCGAGACCGTTCTCTGGCGACACCTAGTGGTGACAAGTTTCTGCGACGCTGCTGTTCCCCGCCCGGTTGATGACAAAGGAAGGGGAAGTGCCTGTCGCGAGCCGGCCAGGGTGACGGGAGGCCCGGCGAGCAGGCGGGTGTGTCCCGGAGGTGGCCACCTGTTTAAGGACGGTCTCTACCTTGGAGGTTGTACCCGGAGATCTGCAAGGAGAGGTAGTGGCTGTACACCCTATTGGGACAGTTCCCGGGGTTGGTGGCGGCCTGATGAGGTCGACCAGAAGGCTTCAGTCCTGCCCCGGAGGAGACTTTTTTTTTTTTTTTAAATTTTCTTTCTCCAGCGGCCCTGTCGGCGGGGCTCTGCGTTTCTGAGGTGGAGAGGATGCTATGGTCCCGGCTTGCCAGCCGCCATGGCCCGGCCCCGTCTCCGTGGAGCCTTCTCCACAAGCTCCGGGTCCCAGGCGGGGGAACTTGGGTTTGACACCGAGAGGAAGCCGTATCCCCGGCTTGGAAGCTGTGGTGGCCCGGCTCGGTGGGACTTCGGAGCTTTTTTTTTTCTCCAGGA
>NW_021617205.1:0-6886 GCF_004785775.1 Grammomys surdaster | reverse complement strand
CAGGAAACAAAGCTTAGCAGGAGAGGAGAGCCAGAGAAGTGACAGGGAAGCTACAGGTTACAACAGATTTGTGAACTCAGCCAAGCACAGTGGTGGCAGGGCCTAGCTGCTACAAAGAAGACATGTTTTAGACAATACTCATGTGTGTGGGCAAAAACTCCAGGACTGTATTTGTGACTAATTGTATAACAGGTTATTTTAGTTTCTGTTCTGTGGAAAGTGTAAAGCATTCCAACAAAAGGTTTTACTGTAGACCTTTTTCACCCATGCTGTTGATTGCTAAATGTAATAGTCTGATCATGACGCTGAATAAATGTGTCTTTTTTTTTTTTTAAATGTGCTGTGTAAAGTTAGTCTACTCTTGAAGCCATCTTGGTAAACTTCCCCAACAGTGTGAAGTTAGAATTCCTTCGGGATGATACCAAGTTCCATTTGGAATTTATTTATGATTGCTTGGGTGGAGAAGCCATTGTCTTCAAAAACCTTGGTGTTGTTAAACTGCCAGTTACTGTTGTAACTTAACAGTTTCACCATTGAAAGGGTCATCCAAGCAAGGTCACAATTTGGTTATAAAATGGTTGTTGGCACACCCTATGCAATATCAAAATTGAATAACGGTATCAGATAAAATAGCAGATGGGAATGAAGCTTGTGTATCATCCATTATCATGTGTACTCAATAAACGATTTAATTCTCTTGAAAAAAAAAACAAACAAAAAAAAGACAACAAAAAAAAAAAAAAAGAAAAAGAATGGCCCCCTTAGAATCATGTTTGTGAATGCTTGAGTGATACAAAGTGTCACTATTAGGAGATGTGGCATTTTTGGAGTAGGTGTGGCCTTGTTGGAGGAAATATGTCACTGTGGAGGCCAATTTCGAGGTTTTCAATCTAGGCCTTGTATGGTAGTCTTCTGCTGCTTGTGGATCAAGATGTAGAACTCTCAGCATTTTTTCTAGCATCGTGTCTGCTTGCCTGCTGCCATGCTTTTCGCTATGATAAGTGACTAAACCTCTGAAACTGTAAGACAGCCCCAATTAAATGCTTTCCTTTATAAGAGTTGCTATAGTCTTGTTATCTCTTTACAGCAATAAAACCCTAACTAAGGCATGAGGATAGGCGTATGAGTATATATGTTCGTATGGAGTCCAGAGGGCAACCTTGGGTGTGTTTCCTCAGGAACTGTCTACATCGATTTTTGAGATGGGTCCTTTATTGGATTGGTGTTCACTAATATGATAAACTTCCTGGCCTCTGGGATCTACTTTATCTACTTTATCATTGTGATTATGAGCATGCATTGCTATGGTTGATTTTTTTGTGTATGTGTGACTGCTGGTATCCAATGTAGGCCCTCATGCTTGTAAGGCAAGAATGTTACCATCTGAGCCATGCCCCCATCCTATGATCCTTCACTTATAAGAAGCTCCTCGGTTTTGTAGCACTGCAGATTCATAGCCACATTTTGAAGAGCAAAGGCTTCCTGAGTATTTATGCAATATCCCTGATCTTATCTTCTCTTTATCTTTCTTTGTCTTGGTGAGTGGTTTCCATCATACTTTTACTAGGATGTAGAAGTGATTGTTCACAGGGCCGGTGACATCCTACCCCTGGATATCCAATCAGGCCTTGCTGTGTCTCAGGAACTTTGCCTCAGAAGATAAGCTTATTCTGTCATGGAATGCCCACAGGAATATACAGTTTTGTTTCTTCTATTACTGTCATTACTATCACACAGAAAATCAGTTTGCTTTCTTCTTTTAATGCTCTGACCTTCTGCTTCTATAGATGTCAGTTATAGAATTTGTATGTATATGTTAAATTATTTTGATCATTTTCCTGTTTCTGGACAACAATGAATGATTCGCTTAGTCTCTGCTTTGGAATAAAGTCAGAATTTAGTTTTTCTAGGGTGTCTGCTTCAGAGTAGCTAACAGGAACTAGTCCTTCCATCCTTGATCTATGGAACTCTCTTAAAAAAAAATCTACTCTGCTTTCAAGTCTACTATTTGTGTATGAAACTATCAAGGATAAAAGTCTTTTAATGAAAATGAAAATAATCTTCACTTTCAGCTGTTTGTGGCCAAAGTCAAGGTGTAGGCACAGAACAAGAAGCCACTCTTTCATGCCCTTCATTCCATGGTTGTATGCTCTTAAGGCTTTGTAATGTGAGACTTGGGATAGTGCTGTTGAGTTTCAGTTAGGAAGTCTCTTAGTGTTCTGTGGGTTTGGGTTCTAGACAAGACATTTGGATGCATAAAGATACCCAATTCCCCATAGTTCCTCTCTTCCAAGCTGAAACAATGGCTGTAAAAACACCCCTTTCAAAGGTTTTTAAAAACTGTATTCATTATTCTTCCCCCTCTTCGTGTTTGTGTATGTGTGTGTGTGTGCGCGCCTGTATGTGTGTTATTTCCCATGGATGTCTTTTGAATTTATCCTGTTCTAATGTTAGCTTCAGTTGAACCTCAACCTTTACATAGAAACAGTGAAAGGCAAATTGTTTTACCAAATGCCATCCCTTCTTGCCATCTGTCTGGGAACCGTTGTTGTACTTGGAGACTGAAAACATTGAACAAAATTACATGAACCAAATAACATCTCCAAAATGTGATTAACTACTACATTACATTTGTAGATGTAAATAATATTTTTTTCATGAACACAATAGGCTTATATTTATGGCTTGCTTCTCAAGGAAGTAATTTATTCAGACCTACTGTCAGCACTTATGAATCATAATTTTACTTTCTATTTTATGTATTGATTTTATGGCCTTCAAACTAGAAATAAAGCAATAGTGGCAATAACAAATATGTTTCTTCTCATTCTTCATGTTACACTTTGGCTAAGTTAATATCAATGATAATTAATTTGCAAACTTCGAAGTTACACTGAGTAAATGCAAACAGAATAACCTGAAGTAAACTTGCTTAATCCCAGATCCTTATGTGTTTGTGGGTATTGCTGTGTGTGTGTGTGTGTGTGTGTGTGTGTGTGTGTGTGTGTGTATGCTCATGCACACTTATGACAGTATATAGACTATGTATAAAAGTATGTCCTGCAGAAGTAATTGCATTTAGAAGAGAAACATTATTTTTGTTACCCTGGAGGAATGTATCCCAATAAAAAAGGCTGTTTTTTTCCTGTGAACAATGTGCCTTCTGCATTAGGCTTTCTTAATGGAAGATGTCATTGCTACTCCCCAACCTGACCCTGCCTCCTCCTGGTTAGCACTCAGCAAAAGAATTTGGCCCTTGTTATGGGAAAATACACAGGCAAAGATCTTTGTTCATAAGGACTCAACCAATAAATATCTCTGTTGTTGTTGTTGTTTTTTTTTCTGGTTCTAGGAAGGTGCTTAGACTCTCTAGGTGATGAGTTTATTAGGTATATGACCTTTAATCTACCTGGATGTTATTCGTTCTGCCTGTATTTTGCCATGCTTAGAATGACAGAGTTGAGTAGCCCTTGTACAGCCTCTTGCCTAGTTGTGCTGAGCAGAGCAGTGTCTATTTTTGTAACTTATATACCATATTGGATTGTGAACATGTCCTTTTAAAGTAGAGCCAAAAGGTTTGAGAGGATAGAATAGTGTATGTTCTTGAATAGTGTAATGGTTTGAATGCTAAATGTTTGTACCTCAGTTATTGGTGTTGCTGTAGAAAGTTTTGGAAACCTGAAAGGCCATATCTGAAGCTGATCACTAGGGGAAGGGTCTTGGAGGTATGTGGATTCTGTCCCCTTTCTGTCTGTCTCTTGGCTTCCTGTCAACAATAAGGTGAAGACTCTGCTTTGGCTATAAGCTCTTGGTACTATAACACCTGCCTGAGTTCGTGGATTCTTCAAACTTTGACTGTAAATAAATCATTTCTCCCATAAGATATTTATATCATGTATTATGGTTATAGCCATGAAAACAGATCTGGGATACAGAAAACCCTTGTTCATTTCATCTCTCACAGTGCAAAGTGTTGTGTTTTACAAAAAAGGAAGAGGGAGAAGATATGTTTTAGAGAGCCAGGTATGGTGAGGTCGGAGGGGTGCCTCAGTGGGTCCATGCTGAAGCATCCCTTTACCTTGAGGTACCAGCCATACAACAGGTATAGTATAGAATAGAGTTTATTTAGGGAATGGGAAAGGGAGTTGAAAAGGGAGTAGAGACAGAGACAGAAAGAGAGAGAGAGAGAGAGAGAGAGAGAGGGGCCAGACAGCAATACATGGAGTAGATGGAGTAGGCAGAGGGAGGAAGGAGAGAATAAGAGAGTAAGAGAGTGATGAGGGGGCAAAAGCCCCTTTTATAGTAAGCCAGGCTGATCTATTTGTTGCCAGCTAACTGTTGGGCAGAGCCTAAAAAGGTATGCTAGCATTCCTCCATTTTGGTTTTATTAAAAAAAAATAAAAATAAAAAGCTAGAAAGATGTGATGGTGAACCAGGAATAAGGAATAAGGTCATCGTGATCTTTAGCTACTTCCTGCTGACTTTAGGTCTACCTGTTTCTCTGGAAAACCTAAGAAAACGAGGATGGGGATGTTGCTCTAGTCTTGGGAGAGTTGGCTGTTTTCTTGCTGTCCAGAGTCTGTGGAACCATCTGCAGGTAGGAAGGGGCAGTTCCAATGGGCGTGTCTGTGTCTGTGAGAGCAGGCTGGAGCATCTGTGGGTTGTTTCTCTGGAGCTGCCCTGAATGTAAATTTTGAGTAAATGCCTAGACTTGACAAGATGCACACACACACACAGACACACAGACACACACACACACACACACACACACACTGGATGTGTGTGTTGTAGAGGATGAAGTTAAGTACATTTTGGAGAAAATATCTTCTTAGAAGTACATTGAAGTTTGTAGGTCTTGGTGGTTGGAGTGAAGAGAGTCCCAATCCCAGGAAATCCCATCCTCTGGAATAGGTAACAGGTAGGAACTTAGGCAGGTGTACTTATCTGGATCAAGTCTGTTTGGTCCATGAGAGGTAGTTCCTGGAGCTTTTAAGTTTACAAAAGAGATAAGTTTGTTAACACCATGAACAGTCTTTAAGATGAACTTAGATAGACAAAACCTTTCATGGAGCAGGAACAAGAAGGACATTTTTCTTCTGTCTAGAAGAGTGAATATACATACATTTAGAAAAAATTTTAAGTTTATATTTAAATGAAAATCAAAGGAGACTTGAAAATTTGATTACTTTGTCAATATAATAGTTGATCATATAGATTTATCAGGAGAAACACCTTAAATTTATGGTTAGAAGGCAATAAAAGGAAATTTAGCTTTTGAACTATGATAGCTGATAGGGTAGCTTTAGCATGAGAAACACTTTAAGTCTATAGTTAGAAGATAACCAAGGGAAACTCAACTTATGATTATAAAAATTGGATGATATAGTAGAATGTTTTATTAGGGTTAGGCTAATTTATAAGAACTCTACTGAGAAAAATTAGAATTCTAAACTTTTGAAGTCTCAATATAACAGTGACATAACAAGGGGGGATTGGAAGCATTTGGTCACTGGAAACTGAGTTTAGATAAAAAAGTAGTAGAAGGTTATATCTGTAAATGGTTATATCTGAACTTGTGTATCATTTATTTCGAGGCTTGTGAGTAAGACAAACCTGTCTGTATTTGATAAGAAATTTGGCAGTTTTAACTAGTTAATGAACTTGCTAATGAGCTAATAAGGTTGTGGATTACACTGGGGTAAGGAGCAAGAGGTCAGTTTTTTAGCTGTAGTTATCTTAGCTTTCAATGTAGTCAAAAACTTGGAAAGAATAAATTATAATATAGATGTCATTAATTAATTAAAATGACAGGGGTTGGTCAATAGTCCACTACCTAAATAGTTCCCAGGTCCCTGTGGTCTACACCACAACCCAGGCAGAGTTAGTCTGACCATAAGGCTCAGAGGATGAGAACCTTTCCCTGTGGAGTAGGAATGTGGGAAAAAATGACTCATCTTGTCTTAGGGAATATGAGACATTTAACTCTCTGTGTATACTCTGTCCACAGTGTAGATCAAGCCCTGGCAACAGGCAAGGCAATGGGGCAGTGTTTTTCAGTGGTTATCATTACCATAATCCAGGTAGTCTTGTCATTGTGTCCATATCTTCTGGAAGACCTTGGGGTTGGGGTTCACTGTTAGGCTTTGGAAGTCTCTGTCTAACATAATAAGCTTAAATATTTAACATTACATTTAGCAGATTTCTGACAAGATTGAGAGCCAGTATCTATTAAACATATCTGAGTTAGCAACCTGTGTTTGTTTATTTGTTCTAGAATGTATCCAGCAAATAAAAAGAAGAGCATATTGTAATTTAATGATGTAACAAAAACAAGGCTAAATATGTATTTAAGGCAGTGATCTTTAACCTTTCTACTGTTTCAAATCTTTAAATTAACATTAGAGTCATTATTTACTAAGACAGGATAGAAGTCTCATGACAACCTTTTTAAACAAGGTGGTGAAGTGGGGACTGCTAGTAACAAACTTGTCAGATAGTCATGAAATTGCCTTTAACCAAGATGATGCTGAAGCTATAGCCAGCCATGTGACTGCCCATAGTTAAGATGGTGCCGATATGGCAGCTCCACCCGGAGAAAAGCCACATGGTTTGTTGTATCTTAGAACAGAATGGCAGAAGTGGCTAAGTAATAGAAGTAAATATATAAAGAGACAAACAGACATGTTTTGTCTGGTGCATAGGTGCATAGGGAATTGTGTGTATATGGGGAGATCCAGCACAGCATAGAGATCTCTTGTCATGTCATACCTGGCTTAGAGCATAGAGCTGGTGTAGACCAGCTTGGAAAAAAAAAAAAAAAAAAAAAAAAAACAGAGAAAAGACTGACTGCAGGAGTAAGCCGCTGACAGGATCTCAAGCACCTGAA
>NW_021617204.1:0-8991 GCF_004785775.1 Grammomys surdaster | reverse complement strand
TGTAGAGAAACTGCATGAATGTCATGAATGAGTTAAAGCCTTTCCAGGACAGTCATCTCTGAATACACAAAAGAAAATGTGCAGGAGAGAAACCTCATGAATTTAGTCAATGTTAGAAAACATTTGCATATCACAGTTGTCTCCAAACACATGAAGGTGCACATGGTGGTCAGAGGCCCTATGAGTGTAATGCATGTGGTGTCACTGTCTTCTCCAAATACTTCAAGGAATACACACTTTAGAGAAATCTTATGAATGAAATGAGCATGGAAAAGCCTGTTTATATCACTATAGTTTCCAAAGACATAAAAGAACACATATTGGAGAGAAACTGTTTGAATGTACTCAAGTTGGAAAATCCTTTACATGCCACAGTAGTCTCTGAATACCAAAATGAACACATACTAGAGAGAAACCTTCTGAAAATAATCAAAGTGTTAAAGCCTCTGCATGTCGTAATCATATTTAAATGCATGAAGGAATTCATAGTAGAAATGAACTGCTGTGATTTGAATATGCTTGGACCAAAAAATCAGCAATATTAAGATATTCAACATTGTTGGAATTGATAGTACTGTCTTGAAGGAAGTGAATTCCTGATGGTGGTCTTTGGAGATCTGACCAGGATAAAACAGACACTCCTACTGTTTGGCTGGAAGACTGTCTCTTCCTGGTTGCCTTCTCATGAAGATACAGAACTCTGACCTCCATCTCCAGCGTCATGGCTGCCTGCATGCTGCTAATCTTCCTGCTATGATGGTAACTGACTCAAGATTTGAAACTGTAAACCAGGCCTAACGAAATACTTGCCTGTAAAACAGTTTCCTTGGTCACAGTGCCTCTTCTTAGCAATGGAAATTCTATCTAAGACAGAAGTTGGTACCCCAGACAGAAGTATTGTTATGATAGTCTTGATGATGTTTTTTTTTTGGAGCAATGTGGATTTTTAGACTTTGGATTGGTACATACATTAAGTGGAACTCAATGGTCCATTCTAGTAGGGAAATGGAACACATGCATATGTACTAAGTTTGATTTGAATTTTGTACATAGTTTTTATGATGTTTTGCTGAAGAATGCTGCTGCCTTTTTCCCTTGTCTGAAGAGTGTCCTTGAGGCTAAGCTAAGGAGGTTTATGTTGATTGCCTTGACAAATAAAGTCTCAGGAAAGCCAAGCTTAGCCTTTGTCTTGTGTATACTCTCATGGTGATTCTTTTGATCAGACATAGTAATCTTAGAAATGAAAATTTTAAAATGTTAGATTCAAAGAGAAAAGGCTCACCAGGAAGTTGAATGAACCTAAATCCTGTAATCAAAGCTATCTGATGGTATTAAAGAAATGGTGATGTTATGCCAAGATTCCATTCACCTATATTTAGATTCCATTCTAAATATAAGGATGTTAAGTTATATGAATGAGAACTGTATCATGATAGGGATTATTATTACCTGGTTATTGTTTCCATGTGGACATAAGGAGATACAAGTATGTGTCAAATTGACAAAGGATAGATTGTCATTATGATTCTGGGTTTTGAATTTAAGATCTAAAAGAAAATACTTAGGTCCAGGCATGTACATGCGTTACATCCCAGGAGAAGAGAGTCAGCAGATTTCTGGTTCAAGTCATCCTGGTCCCGGAAAAGTTTTAGGTAAAGAAATCCTTAGACAAAGTGTTACACACCTTTTATCCTGGCATTCAGGAGACAGAGCCATGCAGATCTCTGAGTTCAAGGTTAAACTACTAAGTTCCAGTACCACCAAGCTTAGGTAGTGAAGTTGTTGAAAGTTAGAAAGCTGATGATAATGTAATAGAAGGGGTGATGTTCCAGCACCAGCAAGCAGTAGAACTCAGCAGCTTTGTCCATGTGCCTCTGTCTTTAGAGGCAAGACTAGAAGGGATTACTGACACAGTTGAAACTGGTTAACTATAGTTAAAAAAATTTTCAGTGTTGAAGAAGAACCATCATCACTGAGGTGAAATCTTAGGGGAGTGTTTTCTGAGAGGACAATGAAGCTGTGTTCCAGAGACAGTCAAGGTTGCACCTTATGGTGCAGATGGTTTTGGTTATGTGTAAATATCACTAACATAGCACCATTTTTAAGGCATGAATGTGTTATGGAGAACAGCTAAGGCTTGGCCCCATGAAGGGAGTGTATGAGAGGAAAGCAGTGAAGTGTAGTTGCAGCAGGAGGACCCAGCATATTGAAGATGTCAGTGCCATGGGATTAGTAGAAGGACCAGCAGCAGTAGCTGCAGCAGACTGTAGTCAACCAGAACTAGAGTGCTATAGAGGGAAGAGTTGTAGAAATGACCCACTGTCTTTTATGATGCACAGAAGATCATATGTGCATCCCAGATATGGGAACATGAAGCTGTAATATTGCAGTTACCTTGAGGACCCCAAGATTTTGAGGTGACAGAGCTGTGGGGCACCTGCTCAGTAAAACTGCTTTCAGGGAGTAAAACCAGCCAAAGAGAAAGAATTGTGCTGCAGTGAAGAAAGCACAAAGGAGTCATAGATCTGAAGAACTCTTTGACACCAGACATGGAGATGCAGATTTTAGAGATTACTCTGCTGGTTTTTGGTCATCTTTTGGTTCAGTATTTCCTCACAAGGGCATTTAGGAATGATGAAGAATACTTCCTGTGAATTTGAACCTATACAATGTGCTATTTGTTTTGATAATATAGGGGATTACAGTTACATGATTAGATGAATCTATGAAGAGAATTTGAACTTTGGACTTTTAACATTTTTGGACTGCTATAGATGATGGAGACTTTTTCATTTGAACCTCATGTATTTTGCATTGTGCTATTTTAACATATGGTACCCATACACTCATGTGTTTGAACAAGCATATGGGGACCAGGAAGTGGAATGTGGTAGTTTAAATAAAGGAATGATATTTTCACTCCTGCTTTTCTTTTTTTTAATTTTTTTATTTGATAGTTTATTAAGATTTCAGATATAATTCCCTATCTCTATTCTCCCTCACCCCGCAGGAACCCCCCATCACACCCCACTCCTCCTGCTTCTATTAGGATATGCCTCCAGCCACCCTCCCCCTTCCACCACCACACCCAGGATTTCCCCCACACTGGGGCATCCAGCCTTCACTGGACTAAGGACTTCCTCACCCAACTATGACTGACAATGTCATCCTCCCCTACATATGCAGCTGGGTCCATGGGTCCCTCCCTGTTTGCTCCCAGGTTTGTGGTTTAGACCCTGGGAGATCTGGTTGGTTGGTATTGTTGCTCTCCCCATGGAGCCATAAACTCTTTCAGCTCCTTTTCCTCCAATTGAGTTGCCCTGTCCAGACTCAGGATGAGGTCTATTGCCTTTTGTGTCTTTTGTCTCCTTTGGCTGTCTCCTCTTGGAGGAATGTTCTTTTCTGAAGAGGAAATGGAGCAGGGAGATTGGATCTGAAGAAGAGGGTAAGTAGGCTAGACTTATGAGGATTACCTGGAGCAAAAACAGTAGTCAGAATACATTGTGTGAGAGAAGAATTTAGTCCAATTTAAAAACATTAATTCAATTTTCCTAATTGTAAATGCAAAGGAGGGAAGCAATAATGAACATAGAGACACAAAATAGGGAAGACCAGGAAGGAATGACTTTGACAGATCCAGTTCTCATTCTGTCTGTTTAGAAAGTGAGGATCACACAGGAGTTTATAGTAAGCTCATTCTTGGGCCCTGTCTACATCTGTTAAATCAAGTTTGCTCTCAGCAATGTGAAATCTGTACCATGCAGGAAACAATCCCAGGTTATTTTCTTGTATGAGTTCTCATGATTTTCGATTGTGGAATTACAGAGTTTCCTGCTCCTTTAATTCCAAAAGATTAGCTTTGCTTCTCTTTAAGGTAAACTAATGTTTAAACAAGTATAAAAATAAATTATATGTCATATGTAATATCATACAGTATGTCTACATTAATTTTATATTATGTTAAACATATACAAACTGATTTATAAAAATGCTAAATGTCTAAACACATTCTTCAAAACAAGAATCAAAGTGTCACCATCTCAGTGTGGCTTTTGATCAAAAAAAAACAAAAACAAAAAACAAACAAACAAACCAACATAAAAAAGACCATAAATGACTATTAAAAAGACTATTATATTTTGATCCAACTATAATTTATTATCATTCTTTAAATTCAAACATAAAAAGTCAGTCTGTTTCTTAACGTCATTTTCCCTTTTTCATGCAATATGTTTCATTGGCAGAAAGCTCTCAGACCATCAAAATAAAGCAGGTCTGTGTTTTTAGTGTATCCTATCTATAAGAGCACATTTGCTTTTCATCTCTGAAACTAGTCTTGCTACAAAAAAATCATAAATTAACTAAAAAATGTTATAACAACCGTTTAAAGTTGATTTTGTCAGCTAGATTTTGTGTTCTTTCTGCCCTTCATTTTCTATTGCTACCGGCAGTGTAGACAAAGTGGCTGTAACTCTAATGATCACCTGACAAATGAGAGTGCATTAAATATTAAAATCAGATGGGAGAAAGAATTGGGCAGATTGACAGTGCCTAAGCTGTAATTACATGCTGTTTTGTAAGGGATACAGCACTGACTGTGAGAGTATAATCCTTTATAAGTGTACAATCCTCTAACAATTGCTTTGTCTTTGTTCATATAGCTCAGGGTCCTCCTGAGGCATGCAGCTTGTCATCTACTAAAGAGAAGTTAGGTTGTTTAATAATTTAGGCCACTGTGAATCTAAATGCAACAAGCATGAGAATTCTGATACTTCTTTAAGTTACTTTCAAGTGCCTGGAAAATATGCTGAAGACATTTCCGGGATTCATAGCAAGTCTGTCATTTTATGAGAACTCTGTATACTGTAGACACACATAAACATGGTAGTATAAGAATGTATAAAGAAAGGGATGGATAGACGGCTCAGTGGTTAAGAACACTGACTGCCCTTCCAGAGGTCCTGAGTTCAGTTCCCACCAACCACATGGTGGCTCACAACCATCTGTAATGAGATCTGATGCTCTCATGTAGTGTTTCTGAAGACAGCCACAGTGTACTCACATACGTAAAAATAAATAAATAAATAAATAAATAAATAAATAAATAAACAAACAATAAAATCAATAAATAAATTGTTCAAAAAAGAATCCATAGAGAACATGGTTTCCTGGGTGGTTTGTTTGTTTGTTTGTTTGTTTGTGGTAGGTAATGATGTTATATGGATGTAGGTAATATTTCCAAATGCATCAGATACATACACTAAACATGTGCAATTTTACTTCAAGTATAACACTTTTCCACCACCATGCACAGCTAGGAAATCTCTGCATCTGCAACTCCTTTTCTACCCTTAATCATGCCAAGGTACATGGTGTTAGTGGAAAGGTGAAAGGATTCTGATCAAGTATTACCAATGGATGATCCCCATCAACTCCTTTATACCACTTTCAAAACTATTTATAAAAGTTGTCACACAAAACTGAATGAGAAATGAATTCAAACCTTCTAGAAACCAGACCTTCAGTTTTCCAGTATGTCTTCCTACTGCACAGCAAAGCAATGCTTGTGTGTGCACAGTGGAAAATGATATTATAAGATTTTTACTGCCAGGGCTTCAGTGTCTTGCTGTCACATCTCATCCCATCCACCCTTTCACCCACTCATCCAGGGAATCCACAATCAGGTAGGGTAAAAGGCCAAGGGCCTCTGCCCAAGTCAACACATGGACCAACTGAACCACAGTCTCACCCACAGGCTATTTCAATCCAAGCAGATTAAGACTCAGCAGACCTCCTGGCCTGGGGACAGTGCCCCCCATACTCACCATGACATGGCTTGTGGTCTCCCTTGCTGCTTTCTACAGCTCTATCAGGACAGTCCTGGAAAGAACCTGCAAGCTACCTCGCACTGGTGCTCCTGATTGCCAGGCCTGCCTAGAGCCCCTTGTTAGCTTAGCAAACCAAGCTGGGCCCTAGGACAGAAGTAGCTCCTCTCCTAAGGGATCAGAGATCAAATGACTCAGACAGCTGAGGCCTTCCATGTTCTGTCCTTCCACCCTAAGGACAGACAGAGCCCTACTCTGGGATATTTGTATTTTAGTAGAACTTTCCAATCTCCCAGAGTACTTCCTGTTACTCTTCCAAGGCACAGAGTCCTTTGTATGCACATTACATTACATACTCAATATTACAGTGGAGCCATCTCTACCTGGTAGCTGGGAAGTCCTGTAGCCAAACTTCTGTCAAATCAAACAGTAACCACAATTAAAGCAAAATGTGCCCATTAATTTGAAAGCAAGCAGTGGTCAATGAGAGGTGAGTCAAAAGGGAAATGAAAAGGCATGGGCTGGCAGTCATGGTGCACGCCTTTAATCCCAGCACTTGGGAGGCAGAGCCAGGGGGATTTCTGAGTTCGAGGCCAGCCTTGTCTACAGAGTGAGGTCCAGGACAGCCAGGGTTACACAGAGAAACCCTGTGTCGAAAAACAAACAAACAAACAAACAAACAAAAGAAATGTAAAGGCATGGCTTCTCCTTGTTATAGTGTAGGAGACATTTTATTATAGATAAATGGGAAAGCATAGCAAGACATAGGGGCATCTGGGAAATTTCAGAGTGGCCATGATCCAAGCCAAGTAAGGAGAGAGAAGAGGGTAGAGGATAGAGAGTAGAATCAGATCATGAGGTCAGTTTTCTAGGCAAGGGACTGAGGTCTATATTTTACATATTATAGCAGACCTGGCCTCCAGGTATTCCCAGCACCCCTCAGTCCATATCTGGCATAAACTGCCCCAAAGTTCCCTGAACTTTCCAGCCTAGTGGCTGGGATGACTTCTCATGGAGGCTCTTTCCTATACAATCCAGACATTTGGGTCTCCTCTTGCTTTTTTCCTTCCCTTCTGTCTGTGCATACACCCTTTCAGTCTTTCTCTTCCCCTCATGCCACCCCTCCCAAAGTGACTTCCCCAATAAACCTGCATTTAATGTAATCTAATCTGGATTCAACTGGATTATTTGAAAGGGAAAAGAATAACCTATCACCAGTGAAGAGAAATAGCCTATCATTCAGGAGGGTAAATGATAGATAAAAAACACCAGTTAACAAAATGGTGGGATTACATAAGGAAAGGCAGTTGAGAGACAGACCAACACCTGGACTAGAGGGCAATTCTACCGGGCACACCTTGTAACAGGTAGGAATTGAGGAATGTCATGCAGGACTGACAGGCACTTCTGCTTTTATTTGGTAGACAGGCACCTCAGCCATTTGTCCCAGGGTTTGGGACTTAGCAGCAAGAAGAAATGAGAAGGTTCAAATGATTAATGATAATCTCAAAAATTACTTAAAAATTTGAACAGGCTTTATGGTTCAATATTGTTCAAGGACTAGACATATGTATTAGTGCACACCAAATATTACTCTTACTTTTCTCTCAAGTTGTGCACTTTCAGACTAAAACATAACAATCCTGTTATGCACAGCAACACCAGTTTGTACAGACCTTCTGTGATGGTTGAATAAGTGTAGCTACAGAAATTTGGTTTCTAGAAATAAATTCAGTTTTACATCCAGTTTCTTGATTGCTCTGGTGTGTGAACTTCCCAAAATGACCAGTTTGGACTTTTATTCACCATCTAAAATTGATTACCTGAGTACTCATTACTAAAGCCAACTACTGTCAAAACAGGAAAGTTCCCACTTTCTTTCCTCCACAGCCTTTCTGTACGGTGACTGCACCAGCTTCAGAGTTTTTCAATGAAACTCAATTGTTACACAGGTCCCTCTTTATTTGTAATTTCCACACACAAAAAAAAAAAAAAAACATGGAGGTTAGGGGACACTCATTCACTAATTTCTTTTCCTTCACACTGAACAGTAGGGCCCAGCCTGAAAGGAGATGTATGACTGACTTGAAGGCATAGTACAGCAGAGACAGGATTAGGTCTTCAAAGTGTAAGGACCCAGAAAAAGGACCCCAACTCAAGTCCCAATCACCGAGCACCCAAGGAGACACGAGAGACTGACTTGATGCAAAATAGCAAAAGTCAATTTACTAACAAGGACACTTGGATCGAAACTCATTCCACGCAGGGGAGAGAATTTCGATGAGGACCCCAGAAAGTTTAGAACTTTTATAGGGGGAGGCACAAGGGGGAAGAGAAAAGCAGGAAATTCTGGCGCGGTTACATATAATTGGATATTTCAAACATCAGCACTTTGCGTAAGCAAACATTTTGACAGACTGGATGGCCCACTATTTTTGACCATGAAGCCTCAGACCTTCTAGGATAAACACCAGGTGGCCCATTACTCACTTGGGCATGTTTAGACTGGTCAAGATACGTCTTTGGTTGTTTCTACATTTCTGGTCACCTCGTCCCTAGAGGGGCTTGATATTGTTATTATGTCTATTCTCAGCAAGCTCAGCAAGCTGTCCTGCAGTCTTTGCCATGTTGTTCTTAATTTTTACTCTTACAAAAGCAAGCCTTAAATACATATAATGACCAAAGTCTCAGCTATAGAAGATACTGCTCTAAACAGAAACAAATATCAAAGCCTCTGAGCAAAAGGAATGAAATTCTTAATGATGAGGAAACTTTGGAGAATAGAAACAAACAAGAGATTAGAGCAGTGATACATAAAGAAAATGAAATTCAAAAAGCAACACCAACAATTGTCTTCTTAAAAGGATAAATATATTTGAAAAAATACATAGGTATACTAACTTTGAAAAAGAGCAGGTGTTCCCTAGTAGGGAGAATGGCATTAATAAGACCTTGTCCCTATGTGTAATGTTACTGCTGACAGACAGCACAGCCAACGGTTTGTGTCTCAAATTTCTGAGCTGACTTAACTGTATCAGTGAGCATTCTACATATCTCCACAGGACAGTGTCCTAATTGGTAATTCAATATCCACTGGCTCAAGTTAACATACCCAAATTGTACACCCCCACAATCTGGTCTGTTTTTCTTCACATACATGAATTAA